>NC_041351.1:19441822-19741822 GCF_004354835.1 Perca flavescens | reverse complement strand
TACTCGTGTCCGTGTGGACTAGGCCTTAGGATCACAAGAAACCAAAAGGGTTTATAGGGTCACATTTTACGTTTTAACCTTAAAAAAGGACGATATTTAAAGGTGCACTATGCGTTCCTGCATGGTTTCAGCGCAATTCAATTTTTGTCTCAAATCATAGGCATCTCTCCTTGATCCGCTAGCTGCCTGCCCCCTGAATACAGAGTGAAAAAGCCCGGTCTCGGGAGACAACACAGGGGCCGTAAACGTCACTAGGGGCGCAGGCTGGGCACCAAAATACAACAAACCACTCCAGCCAATCACTGACAAGATGGCTGGGGGAGGGGGTGGGGTTAGTCATGACAGTTACGGAAACATGGGGGGAGGGGCGAGCTTGCTCTGTTTTGTTTTGAATTTACTTGGAATGTCAACAGAAGTGACCATCCAGGAACTCATAGTGCACCTTTTAAGATTTATGATTCATAAAAAGATTTATTTATACAGTTTACGCTTTGGTTAACGTTTTGGACATGCATGTATAAAACTTTATTTTGTCTTAACCTTGTTTGTAGAAATGACGCTAAATCAAAAATGTGAACTCATGTCTCATTCTTTTTTTATAAATATAAATATAAATTATAATACAGTAAGTCAAACGTTTCTACTTTAAAAAAAGTCATTTTTTAGTCATTTTTTTTGTTTCTGTATTTGTATTTAGTTTTACAGCCAAAATATCTAAGTTGGCACTGTACAAAACATATTTCTCAAAAGTGTAGTGACTTAAATATTAACTAAATGATATAAAAATCACCAAATGGTTAAAAAACATTTAATGACTGAAAGGATTGTGCTAATTTTAGATGTTTCACTCAAGACATGACGTCCTTTGGTTTGATTGGGAAACAATCTTTAGTTCTTCACAATAAAATAAAGTGCATCTATTTAAAAGGTGAAACGGTATCTGACTCCACTTCCTGTTTTGTCACGCCTATTTTTCATCTGGCAACTTAAATGTCAAAACTGGACGTTATTTGGTCAAATACAATCTGCTTAGTTTCTAGTCAAATTTTAAAGCAAAGCATCAGACACGGAGTAGTTATATTACAGCCCACAATCACATAATTATTGACGCCATAATCCTTTGATCCTTGAGATCTCAGTCCTGTACTAAACATGAGGCATGTAGATAATACTGAAGCGTTTGAGTCAAACCGTCATTCAGGATTTTCTCCCCCAGCTTAATCCTTTCGAAGGGTTACGGGGCTGCAGCCAATCCCAGCATCCATTGTGTGGAGGCCAGGGAGACGCTCTGCAGGTGGGGATTCCACTGCAGGGCTACGAGCCATACCAGGCTACGTTCCCTACTCTGGATCTCAGGGTCAGCTCTGGATAGCTTAGAAGTCTGATCACATGTGTTCAAGGACACAACCCGCACTGCTAATACAACCTGGCAGGGATTTTAGAAAGCATGTGCACAGAGTAACAAAAAACAAACCATCTTCTATTCCCCTGTCTTGGAATTGCTAAATTAAAACCCCCCTGAAAATGAGGACATAACCAGATTATACACACACACACACACACACACACACACACACACACACACACACACACACACACTCTAATTAAAGGCAGGGTTGGTAACTATTTCCAAGATACACTTTTCTATATATTGTTTGAAATTGTCTTTACACCTGGACAGCAATATATAAATATGAGCTTTGAAAAAGGAGAAGAAAAGACAGAGCCCCGAGGAGATGCTACTTTCAAATCCTGGGTAGCTCTTAAGTCTGTTATTTGATATGACCTCGCTTGAACCGGAAGTCATTCTGGTCTGCCTCCGTGAAGGCCGTCTCAAAGCTCTAGCGAGGGTATCGATGGAGGGATCTCTGAGAAGTTGTGAGCGAGGATACTCGAGAGCAGCCTTCCCGGCCGTGCAGCTGAAGGAGTTGCTTAATTCGCCCGTACGGCCGACGAATTCACGTCATCACGTGGCGCTTCAGAGGAAAGGACGTCTCATCCTTGTTGTTTCCCTCTCCTCGCATGATTTCCTCGCGTCTCTCCCGTGCTTCCTCGGTGGGGCGGACTAGCGGTACACATCCATTTATCCGTGCGATGCTTCTGTCGCGCCGCGCTCCACTCTATTCCTATGGGTGACGTCAAGCGACTTCAACGCTCCTGCAAAGCATCCCGGGAAGGCGGCGCTGCATTGGAAAAAACGCTGCGCGTCAAAAAGCTGGCCAATGCCCAGCTTTTGGCGAATGAATCCGTTGAACGCGACGCGACTATCCAGTAGAAGTGGACGGAAATCTTTCAAACTAGCCTTCGGCGATCTGAAATGAAGACAGATTCAGCAACTGCATGGCCTATTTCTCGCTTAAAATCTTTTCAGAAACACTTTTCGGTGAACAAGTTTTGTAAAATACTAGATCGTATTCTCAACGAGCCGCCATGACTGTCGAGTAGCCACACCCACGTCACGCATTCGTCCAATCAGCTGCTGGTTAGGGGCGTGGAGCATCAACCGTGACGTTGCGACACCACGCGTCAGTCGTGTCGCGAAAGCGGATCTGTACCGTAAGACGCGAGGAAAGGAAGCAAGTGAAGGAAATGTGGATGCCATTTAAGGACCTGGGTAGTAAACCTTGCTAGCTTTTCAATAATAACAACCCTGCCTTTAACTGTTGGACCCCACCTCTAAGCCCACTCTCTTTGTAATGTGTACTGTTGTTCTATGCTAGAATACCAACTGGCAAGCCTTTATAATGTTACTAGCACAGAGATTGGTTCTCCTTAATTGGAAAAACCCACAGCCTCCCTGTTATGTTGTCTGGTTAAGAGATGTAATGCAGCACTTGAAACTGGAGAAATTAAGATTAATACTGCGAGGCCATGCCTTTAAATTTGAGAAAATATGGGGTCCTTTTATAGTCTATGCTGAATCAAAGCTTTAAAGCTTCTCATGTGATTATTAGTCCCTGGTCGTTGGCATTGTAGGTGTATCCACATACCTATTTATTCTTTTTTTTTTTTTTTTTTACATTGCAGCAATTATTGACTATTGAACTTGTTTACTATTTTTTATTTATTTAATTTTTATCGATTATATTTTATTAATGTATGTATACTATAGGTATGTGTATACTCGTCTATTTTGTAATTTATTTTCTCAGATTTTCATTATTATAATTTTTTGTCTTTTTTTCTTTCACCTTAAAAAAAAGGAAAACAAATGGTTATTTGCATTGCATAGATCTGTTGATCTTGTACTCTGAAAACCAATAAACACAGTATAAAAAAAAAAAATACCAACTGGCCACAGGCCTGCTGTGTGCCAATTAGATGTTTTAAAGTTTGACACATTACAGTTTTTTTCGGCAAGGATTTAATACACTTCTGCAGATGCGGTGATAACAGTTGAACTGGAAGTGTTCAAATCCTTTACTTAAGTGAAAGTATTGATTTGACACACCTTATTATTACTCATGCATTGATGTCCAGTAAAAGCAATATTTTTCTGCTGTAGATAGTTGAGGTGGAGCTCATTTTGAACACACCCCCTCTCTATCAACAACAGGGGATGAGGCCCATCTACACGGCGTGATTTAATTCCCTCTTTTATGCAATGAGAGAGGAGGCGTGGGAGGACAATGGGATTGTAATTGGACACTTAATCATGGGAAGTGATGTTTTACGGCCAGAGCTGATGACCCTTAATAGATGCGAGGGATGGGTGTAATGGTGAAGGAAAGAAGACAAGTATCTTTGATGACCCTGTTGTACAGGGACGGGCCATACTAGCTGAAATACTGCCGGTGTCGCCCTAAAGGAAGCGAGTTACTGCTACGTTTTTGTGCCTCCCCCTCTCTTACTCTCAGGGCCAGATGTACGTACATTTGCGAACGTAGCGCTATCAGCGCCATGGCCAACCTGCAGAAAGCGCACGCTGTGATACTTCAGCTCACGTCGTATTTACCAATCCTGCAGTTCATCGGCTAACCAGCGCCTTTCTCCGCCCACTATACCCTAAATTGCGCTGTAGCAAAGCGTTAAGTACTGGTGCTATGTATTATACGGCTGAGTGCAGACTGCGATATTCCCACTGCTGATGCTGTGACTGTTTGAAATGATCCTGAAGCCAATATTTTTAAAGGACCGAGGAGTTTGACAACTGCTGGAATGGAATGTGAACGCCGAGTCGGAGATTCAATGTCATCTTTGATTTCTTCCAGTGACTGTAATATTGCATGGCTGCTTAATCGCTTAATGATTTCATGTTCACTCAACTGAAAAAGTGTGATCCTTATGGCAAAAAAAATGTCAGCCCGTCTCCTTGGCCTATGTCTTCGTCTTGCTCGGATTACTTCCGCCATTTCACCAGGAGGCATTTGCGAGGAAACCCGCTTCCAGGTTTACACCTGCTTTTAAGAGGCGGAGAATTTTCACCGCAAAACAGAGGTGCGCTTTCACAGGCATTTTTTGTACAGACCGCAGAATACATAATTAGGAGCACTTTATGCTTCCCTTCCCATCTCTTTATGGGAAACTCCCACTTTCCCTTGACTCTCCTGTGAATGCATATGCATGACACGGAAAAGCGCAATTTGCCATTTTCAGTTCCCGCGACAGGCAGTCTGCACTTTTACTGTACGTACACACCGCCGCTGACTTGGGCGTCTAAAGATACCGGAAGTCATTAATTTTCAATGGAAGCTGGCTTCTCTCAGCTGCAAGGAGCGTCAAAACTGTCGGCGTCGCGTTTTGGGCGTTTTGAGCGTTTTGAGCGTCAATCAGAAAGTTGAACTTTGGTCAACTTTATGGTAATGAGCTATGACGCGGTTCAGCGGCAAGCAGCGGCAAACGGCAGCAACCAATCGGAATATAGACGTCCTTCTCGCTGGCTGATTCTGGAGAAACATACGATGTAAACTTTTGTTCCTACCAAGACATTAGTTCCATGAAAATGGAGGAAATCTCATAATCGCCGTTGCTGGGTTCCCCTATCATTTATGATGTAACGTTGTTTGCGTATAGGGACCAGTTAACGTGCCGTCACATGGTCTCTAAACAGTCCGCTCACAGTGAAGTCCTGCACGGGTCAACAGCTGGCGCTGCTCGCTCTGCCTGCATTCTGCTGCGGTTCAGCGGCTAACTGCTAACAGACACCGCTGTGACCAACAAACAATACAAATGATGTCCTTATATATGTAATTTATAAAAGGTTTCTAGTGTCAGTGTATTGGCCGTGCAGTGGCTGCTTGTGCTTTTTCTTCAATCGTGTGTTGCACATGATCGAAGAATGCTCCCACGTCAGAGCGGCCAAAGCGTCAAACAGCTTCCTCGGACTTTTTGACAAGCGTCCTCGACAGGGCGTCCAGAGCTTCTTTGCAGCTCAAGTCGGCGGCGGTGTGTACGTACAGTTACCTCAGCGCGACCTGTTTGTACATACCTCGCCGTGCTTTTACGCGCATGTTGCGAAACAAGTACGCCTGAAGTAGGCGCAAAAGCGTTTGTACATCTGGCCCTCAGGCTCCCTCGTCTCACCTGGTCCCATTTTCTGGCTGCAACATGCCATTTTCTTAGTAGTTAGCTCTGAGGCAGAAACCGCTGACCCCTGTGATTACCGCTGAGACTCTTTATTTCTTCCCTGTCCTTCCGGAGCACACAGACAGAAAGCAAAAAAGGAGGCAAAGAGGAGTTGGAAGGGGGCAGACGGTCGGAGCAGACGGGGTAGCAAATGACCAATGTGTGTAGGAAGAGAGGAAAAAGGGCAGGGGAAGAGAAGTCATGGAGCAGTCGAGACAAAGAGGAAACAAGAAATGAGCAGAGTGGAGGAGAGGAGAGAGGACGGAAAGAAAGGGGCGAGAATTGAGATCAGGAGATTGAGACATACATAAGAAAAGAGCAGACAGACAAAAGCTTCCCTCCTCTTCAGAAACGTAAATGGAGCGTACAGAGGAGACATAATTCAAAGCCTCTGCAGCCGCCTAACACGCCACAGCGGATCCATCTCGTGTGCGCCGAACGAAGGTCAGCCTCATTTGTTCCCCGCGGAGACGACGGGGGGCCTTCATGGATAGCGGGAGCACAAAGGGGGATGAAAGATGAGGCCGTCTGTGATAGGAAACATGAAGGTTGATTCCATCTGCTGTGTTCTTGTCACAAGCAGACACTCACACACACAAGCGCGCGATTGACAGAAGGGAATACATTTGACTGTCAAACACGTGCTTCTCATGAATGTGTAATGTTTCCAGCTAGGCGCTGAATATGAAAAGAAGGCCTTCAAAAAAAAAAAAAAAAATGACACGGTTTGAAGGCATTCAGTGAAGTCCTTAGCAAGGTTCTTTCTCCCCAGGTCGCTCTTCAAGGCTGTACAAGGCACCTTTAGCATGTATGGAGTCCAAAGTGACAGCGAGAACTTTTGAATTTTGAATAATTCAAGTCCTGAAATATATTCAGGGTGAGAAACTGACAAAAGTGTTGACATTGAATTGAATTTGTTTAAAATATGTGTGAAATGAGAGACGGAAACTGTTTTCATATCACCTTGATCACATTTTTGTGAGCTGAGGCGTCAAACCTCCACCTGTAACCGTCTCTGGCTCACTCTTTTTTTTTTCTTTTTTTTTCTTCTTTTTTTTAGCTCTGCATTCACAAATCACACCTTCCTTTCTCAAAGTGGACGGTGTCACTTATTAAACACGGGTGTAACTAATGACATGAATCAGCAGCTGCATTCAATTCACCTGTGTCATGGCTCCAAGCCATCATTAATGATAGTAGTTAAACGTGTGTGTACCTTTTGCAGCGAAAACTCAGAAGCTGTGTCCCAGTTTCACGTTACACGTACGGCTAATTCTGAGCAGGTTCTGGTTCCACACCCCGGAAGTGCCTGCATTTCGGATGTGTTCACCAATTTAAATAGAGTCTGATAACAAGGCTGGAGAGTGGTTCAGACCTTCCATATGAGTCACATACAGATAGTCTGTCTATCTCTCCAGGCAAACACTTGTTTGACTTCAGAATTATAAAGCCATAGGCTGAATCAATTTCTAGTTAAAATATGATACTTGAATCACCTAAAATAAAATGTATAACAAACTAAATGCAAAATGAATTGGCTAAATGCAAAATTAATTGGCTTGCCAATATATATATTTTGTTAATAGTTTTAGACTATTTAAGCTTCTACAGTTGTGTATTTTGGAAAGTTCTCTCAGTCTGACAGCTGCCTCAGGGTCTTTACCCAGGTTGTTGTCCAGTATCATCTTCTGTTGAACCCCACAGTGTAACGTCACCTACTGCAGGCTACACTATGAGGCTGGTTTGAGGCTATCATATTGGGCTTGCCCCTAAAGTAGATGAATAATACATAAAGCTGGTTATTATTATTATTCAAGTACCTTGGGGTTTTGTTCGCGAGTGAGGGGACAATGGAGCGGGAGATTGGTCGGAGAATCGGCGCAGCGGGTGCGGTATTACATTCAATCTATCGCACCGTTGTGACGAAAAGAGAGCTGAGCCAGAAGGCAAAGCTCTCGATCTACCGGTCAGTTTTCCTTCCTACCCTCACCTATGGTCATGAAGGCTGGGTCATGACCGAAAGAACGAGATCCAGGGTACAAGCGGCCGAAATGGGTTTCCTCAGGAGGGTGGCTGGCGTCTCCCTTAGAGATAGGATGAGAAGCTCAGTCATCCGTGAGGAGCTCGGAGTAGAGCCGCTGCTCCTTTGCGTCGAAAGGAGCCAGTTGAGGTGGTTCGGGCATCTGGTAAGGATGCCCCCTGGGCGCCTCCCTAGGGAGGTGTTTCCAGGCACGTCCAGCTGGGAGGAGGCCTTGGGGTAGACCCAGGACTAGGTGGAGGGATTATATCTCCAACCTGGCCTGGGAACGCCTCGGGATCCCCCAGTCGGAGCTGGTTAATGGTGCTCGGGAAAGGGAAGTTTGGGGTCCCCTGCTGGAGCTGCTCCCCCCGCGACCCGACACCGGATAAGCGGACGAAGATGGATGGATGGTTATTATGAATCAACTAATCAATATAATCTTGAAATTTCCGGATGTTGTATATTCAAAAACCTTGGAAATAATTTTTCAATGGCCTTCCTGTCTGTATTTATTTTATCTTTGAAGCTGGTAAAGTAAGGACCAATGTAAAATATAGATGTGTTTTAGTTTTGGGGGTTAAATTATGGAATAAAGTTGATGATGAGTTGAAAATGTGTCTGTCTCTATTGAGTTTCAAAAAAGTTTTAAAATCTAAATCAATTAATGTTTATGAAGTAGTTTGAATAAAATGTAAATTCTAAGATCTATTTCTAGGATTGTACTCAAGTGTTTGGTTTCATTTAGTTTTGTTGAGTTTCTGGGTGATTCTATAGGGATTATGGGATAGGATAGGCAAAGATAAGCCTTGGCTTCAGCCTATTCCTTTTACGGTTATATACGGTGGCAAATTGTGGTCAATAATTGTTTATTTTATGTATGTTAACCAAAATAAAATTATTCATCATCATCATCATCATCATCCTCATAAGAGTAGCCGATTGCAGCATTCAAGCAAAAAAGCATGCTGGAAGTCAGCAGCTCGGAGTTGACTTGGTAAAAGAAGCTGTGGAAGTGGATGCAGTAGAAATCCCACCATTATTGTACAGAGATGGACGTGATGAAGATTGTCCGTAGCAGCCCTGTCTCTTAAAAAATGACGTTTCCATACAACTAAACTATGTTCTCAATTTTGTCACAGATTACGTTTGTTTTTGAAGTATCACAAATAATCAGAGTCTGTGTTTAAAGTCCATGTGTAGGGAGGATGGGTCAAACAAACACAGGACAAAGTTAACGTCATTATTTTAACTTACTTACGTTATGTACTTAATTTACGCCTACGTAACATACCGAACTTACTTATGTGTCTTAATTCGCGTAACTTTATTAACTTTTTATTTAACTTGTTTGAACTCAAACCATGATCTTTTCCTTACATGTGTCGTAGGTAGGATTGCAAAGATCCAGGACTAAGCCAAAACATTTTAACATCAACAACTTCTCAGTCCCTCGCCCCTTTCTGCTAAAGCCCAAAATGGTCTCCTAAGCCCCTCCCCACACAAGGGAGAATGACTGCACAAACTGAGCAGTGATGGACACGCAGTTAGACACCCCCCCCGCTGTCCCTGATTGGTGCATCTGAACAGGGAGCGGTGGATTTTTGCAAATCACACTCCAGGCTGTAGGTGGTGCCAGAGGAGCCAGATTGTTTTTTAAATGACCTGCTTCATGTAGTTCTACTGGAACATAGGGTCAGTTTCAGCAAATATGACAGAAAGTTAGTTGTATAAGGCTTACCTACTGCACCTTTAACCTGAATAATTAGTTTTGTTTAAATTCACATTGTTAACCACATGTTTAAAACTGCAACCATTTCACAACATGTGCTGTTGCTGGTACACAGATGTGTTTGCCGCGAAACGAGATTGGGAAATGCAGTTTAGTGCAGAACGTAATTCTTTAGAAGACAGGGTTGTTTGTGGCCATACCAGTATAGATTTAAAAGTATAGGTTTTTCTAATAAGTCGAAAGCTACCTAAATAATACGGTGGCCGACAGGGGTGAACGCACTGCAACTAAAGAAATCACATGCAAATAGACAAAACACAAGCAAATTAAGAAAACGTCTTCATTAATCTGACAACACATGCAGCAGCATTTAGCAAACACGCTGCAAATACACGTGACACAACCAAATGCACAAACGCGGTGCAAATACAGAAACAGATGCCAAATGAAAAGCACACAAACTGTTCTGCTGTGAAAAACAGCTGTTGAAACGCACAGATGAAACGGAGGAGATACTCGCAGCTGCTAAATAAAAACAAATTGTGCAATAAATTTAGCCGGGCTTCGCTTTGTGTGACAGGAGTTTATTTGGCAGAGGTGATTCGAAAGTTGCAGTCTTGATTAATGCCTGCAGCCGCACTTCATTTCCAATTTGTACAAAATGGAAAACTACATTAATTTCTAAATAATCAGATTAATGGTGCTAATAATTGCCTTTTGAAAATATGTATTAGAGTGTGCAAGCCGGACTTTTTGCTATGTCAAAGCTGACAAAAGAACTTGAGAGCATCTTGAACACCAGCCTCGTGAGACCGTCCTGATCTCGCGAGCTCCAGTTTTCCACTCGCAGATCAGTCTGGCATCTTGAGATAGAGAAAATTTGGAGCCGTTCGCCAGACGACCGACCAATCAGCGTTGGTTTTGAGGCGGGTTTAGGTGTGACGCAACGAGAAGCGTCTATTACCAACATAGGTGGTTTATCCAATCAGCTAACCAGTATTTTAAGACAGTGGTAGCTCTAATTCTGTTAGCCGCTCGCTAATGCTTTTTTCTCTTGGATCCTTCTTTTGGAATATGGACCGGGAACCTGAAATGGTGCCTTTTATTTGTAAATTCTTGTTACACAAAAGGCAAATCTCCTTTACCGACATGTTGCTTGCATGCTGAGCTAACGAGCTATGCTTTGCCTGCAGCAGCAGGGGTAGCCTGGCTTGTGGTTGTATTTTCATACGCTTCGTTGATCTGATTGGTTTACTTGGCCCGTCTATCACCAACATAGGTGGTGATAGACAGATGGTTCATCCAATCAGCTAACCAGTGTTTCCACCCCTTCCCAAAAGTTCTCCAACGGAAAGTTCCCAGATGGATATGCCGAGCAAATGCGAAGCAATCCATCTGGCGGAGTCAGGTTACTTGAACACAGCCGTCATCTGCTGTATCTTTCACGCTGGCTCTCGTTTCCCCCCACAAAACATCAACATCACTAAATGTTTAAGTGTGTTGTAATAAAAAGGTATGTTTATGCACAGGCAGCTTATGTAATGCAAGAAAGTGACAGATTTTTTTCTTCTTGGAGAAGTTTCCAAACTACTGAGTCATAGGTGGAATCCTGGTGATTTAGTGCGGTGAGAGACGACATGCTAAGCTGTTAAATATCACACTCTTAGTACTGTAAATTCCCTCCTCGCCTACACAAGGCTTCCCTCACGTGCTGTGAAGTGTTTGTTAGAAGGTGCATCTTGAAGTGTGTGTGTGTGTGTGTTTGTGCATGTACTTTTCTGTTGCTGTTTTTAATTTGAGTGCCTGGGTGAGAATTTAATTGTTTGTTTCATGTACAAACAGTGTTTGCACGTGTGTAGATGTGAGTTTGCGCACTTGCGTGCGTGCGTGCCCGTACCATTCTGCCGCTTGTGCTAATTAGCTTTATTTCTCAGTGGCGACTGCTGCTATTTCAGAGAAGTGCAACTTTACACCATCTCAGGTCGGCCAGGCTTGTGCTCGTTTTCACAAGTTATCTGCACATTCTTTTCTTAGTATTTCAATACAGCTGACGATTGGCTGTTCAGTTTCATTTTTAACAGGCTTGTGACTTTTGAAAAACAGGTGGCATTTTCACACAGACGGGCCACAGTACATCTCGCATCCTCTTTGATCCATCAAAATCAACCAAACACAGGACTTTCACCCAGGAGACCGGTGGTTGGGTCCCGTTTGACGATAAAAGTAAACAGCAAATCGTTTTAAAGGTCCCATGGCATGAAAATTTCACAAAAGTTCCCCCAGCCTGCCTATGGTCCCCCAGTGGCTAGAAATGGTGATAGGTGTAAACGGAGCCCTGGGTATCCTGCTCTGCCTTTGAGAAAATGACAGCTCAGATGGGCCGATCTGGAATGTCCTCCTTATGAGGTCATAAGGAACAAGGTTACCTCCCCTTTCTCTGCTTTGCCCGCCCAGAGAATTTGGCCCACCCATGAGAGAGAGAGAGACATCATGGCTTGCAAACAAGCAAAGTGGCAGTTGGTCAAGGCCACACCCCCACCCTCCACCTTGCCCCTCCCCTCCTCTCCTCCTCAATAGCATTTAAAGCTACAGACACAAAAATGGCACATCCTAAGGAAAGCTCATTGTGGGACTGGCTCTAGTGGCTGTAATTCTGCACCAAGGCTGAATTTCGGGAAAGAGACTTCAGATACAGTATTAGGGGACCACTAAGGTCTATATAAAAGCATCCAAAAAGCAGCATGTCATAGGACCTTTAACTTTATGTAACAAACGGAACTACGCCACATTATGTCTTGTACGTACGCACAGAAGTTAAATAATCTGACAAATGTACTACTCTTAACCCAAACCACAGTCTTTTTGTAGACTTAACTACGTAGTTTTTGTGCCTAAACCTAACTAAACTGCGGCCGTTCCACAGGGTTATGTGGTCGTATGGTTTGGAGGACGTGTTGTTCCTGCAACACCAACTGCTCATTCTTCTTTGTTAAGCAGCTAAAACATGGTAATGGAAAGCTGTGGGGATTGGGAGCTGCTCCAACATGTTTCATTCACAAATAGATTCATTATTATTGAGTCATTTGTACTGACATTCACCCCTATTAAACTCCCAGTCTAGGATATTTTTCTAAAGTACAGTAGCCCCAGCTGTGACTCTTGTTAACTGTGACTCTCTCTCTCTCTCTATATCTCTCTCTCTATCTCTCTCTCTGTGTGTTCGCCTAGCCCCATTTCGCCAGTCTCTCGGATTACATAAAACTCTCTCCATGATCTAATGCTCCACGAAACCTCTGGGACTCCCAGCGGCGTAGTTGTTGTTGTTGTCGTGTGGCAATCCGCTTGTTGTGTCTGCGTTTGCGTGTGTGTGTGCGGACCCTTGCAAACCAACTGAGTTATGTGAAGCTGAGGGAGCTAGTGCTTATGGTTCATTATGTATGTCTGTGGTGTATATGAGAGAGAAAAAAGGGAGATAAAGTGGAAGACAAAGCGTGGGGAAAAGACAAAACTCTACGAAAGAGAGAGACAGATAAGAAGAGAGGGAGTTTTGCCTTTTTTTAATGAAAAGGAGCCTGGCAGCCTCTTATCCTCTGCGCACTCGTGCTTTGTTGTGGGAGTAATTACATGCAGCCCAGGGCAGAGGGCGGCCCCTCTTTGTCTGATCTGGTAGACAGCCACCGCTCCAACATGGTGCTAGGGATTAGAGAGCAGATCGTTCATATACTGTATAGTCCCCCCCCTCCCCCCAACATGCACTGCAAGCACAAATGTATTAAGACATTACCTGGAAGAGCTGTATGTGAGAACGCAAGTGTCCGAATTAGTTGGGCTCCCTAGTACAAAGTCCGTGTAATGTTCGATTGAGACCACGAGTTACAGCGAGCGTGTAAACGACATTTCATGCTATCATGCGAAACCAGAAGAAATCAAATATATTAAAGGGGTGAAAAAGAAGGATCATTTACAAGAAGACGCCAACGAAAATGTCGAACTGGAAAGACGATGAGATTCAGGAACTTCTGTCGGTATAAGGGCTGGCGGCGAAATCGTCAGAAAAATTCAAAAACCAGCAAGAGACTCGGTTGTTTGATTAAATTACAAATCGGCCACTGGGCCGCGGTGTATTCTGCGTCATGTCCTGCCTTCTACACGCTCTACCCAGCGCGAGTATCCAGTGAGTGAGAACAGGTCTGACGCAGACAATTGCCTGTTGTGTAAATGGGCAACTTGGGACATATCCTATGACAAAAACTGCTAAACAGTATTACACTATGTGGTCCTGGGCAGACTTGTCAACCAGGACAAAGTAGTGAACTAGTCAGACAGTGGTCTCTTGATACTGAGTAGAGATGCACAGCAACAGTCAGGTGTTTTACTGCAGGATTATTGAACTTGTGTCTTGCTGCAAACTACTTTGGACAGAAATGTCTGCAAAGTGAATGTAATGTAAAAAAAAAAAGATGTAAAGAATTAGGATTTGGAAGGTCTACAGTAGGACAAGGAGAATCCTCATAAATTCAATAATGCAACAACAAAAATTCTGCAAGGACAATCCGTTCTCACTCCAAACTCGTAAAATACGGACATTTGGACAGTGGCTGTCAGCGTCTGAAGTGACAAAAAAAGCGCCCTTCAGCGTGTTTGTATAACGTACCGGGGAGAGCAGCAGCTACACGGGGTTTAGCGAGTAGTATGTAAGGACGAAATTCCATGTAAGGAAGTTGGTTGGGGTGGCGGATGGGTCAAACACACGACTTTCACCCAGGAGACCAGGGTTTGTGTCCCGCGTGTTACCTAAAGTCGCTTTGTTCTTTAACCGTCCCGTTATGCCCGCGTGTCACGGAAGCGTAAGCCCACCCACGACCTTTTACTAAACTCAACCGTCCCGTTCCCGCGTGTCACGGACCTTTTCCTTAACATAACTGCGTCAAAAGGGACGCCAATAGTCTTGACTAAGCGCGTTTAGTTAAAGCGCGTTATATGACGCTAAAGGAGACTTTTAGCGTCAATAACAATGACAAAGGCACCTGACCAAGCGTCCGTACTTTACAAGATGGGAGTGAGAATGTGCTGGCAAGGACTTAGGAGGATAGAAATGTTTCCTTTTGTACGGGATGGTCCAATGTCTCCTCAGCTGAAGGAAATTTCAAAAGGAATCACCGAAGCAACCTCTTATTAAATTTTCCAATTGATGCAAAAGAACACAGCAAAACAAAAAAAGCTAATACAAGTCACATAAGACAAGGCAAGAAACTGAGGGGGAAATGGGCACACAAAGAACAAATGAAAAAAAAAAAAAAACAACAAACAACATAAATTAGGTGTCACATTTTCATAAAAAAACAAACAAATTCTTTACTTTGTTGTGTCTCCCTCTTTATGTACATTTTAAAACGTCAAACCAGTCCTAGTCCAAATTCTTGTGGGGATATACAGGAGAGACCTGCGTCCTAATAAACACAGCTGGGGAGATTCTGTCAAAGATGAATGCAACATCTCTCCAATACTTATGACTAATTTCCAAACAGCAGAACATCCCCCACACCCTTGTTCACTGTCACGCTCCTGTGATTACCTGACCTCATCACCTGGCTGCCCAGCTGTTTCCCATGAATCATTAGTCACCCCAGTATAAATAGATGACAGTTCATCCCTGCTGCTTTTTCAGATCATATGTGTCACCTTTGCACTGTGTGCTTTTCTCCTTATTTTTTTTTTAAACTTTGTTCCTGGCTTTAAAATAAATCCTTTCCTGTTCTGGGTACAGTTTGCTTCTGAGTCAAAGAAGTGTGTGGCTCTGTCGGAAACCTCCCTAACAAAAGAAGCAACTTAACTTTGGATAAAGGACTTTGGTGGAAATGAGGTTAACCCTTGTGTTGTCCTCCCGTCAATCATGAACTTGTTGTCCTTTCCTGGTCAAAATTGAAAATGAACTTTTTTTTTTTTTTTTTTTTTTTTTGTGCGCTTTTTTCCAGATGTTTTTGTCGCGGGGCTTCTGATGCTTTTGACTTTTTTTTTTTAAAAAATGCTTTTGTCACTTTCTTTTCTTTTCATATATCCTGACAGTACTACATAAAACAGATCATCTGTGAAAGAAATTGCGTTTCTCTGGCTCTTCCTAGTGCTCTTAATGGCAGGGTCATTTTTACAAATGGATGTTCCTCCTGGCATATATATAAATATATATATATATATATATATATCTATCTATCCCTTGTGTGGTCCTTCGGGTCCTTGTGACCCAAAGGACAAAACACGGGTTAATACAGCACCTTAGTGCTTGTTTGTACAACATTTTGTTTAAATGTGCTCTAGAAACAAACTTTCTTTCTTACTTTACTTTTAAAATAAACGGAAGTACATAAACACCAATGTGCATTTGTGTTATTTTTGGGCAATTTGGTTGAAAGAAACTCATATATTAAAACAGATAACACAAAGGTTAAGGTTGGGGGTATCTGTTGAGGGAAAGGGCCCCCCCCCTCACATTTTATCTGCTGACAATAGTAAGGCAGACACACCTGATTTATATTTGACTGATTGACTCATCATGTCAGTTGATTGAAGCTCCACTAGAGGCCCTGCACTCCTGCACAGGTTTAGAATAATTCTGACTGATTAGACTCCTGCCACCAAATTGGGCACAGCCATATTTTCTTTAGGATGAGTTGCAACGGCTTTGTTGATCTTCTGACTTTTCGTCCTGCGCCACCATCAGGTCAGGACATTTAATTTGTTGAGTCGAGTGTTTAGTTTTGCAGGTATTCATATGAGTACTGACACGTAGTCAACCTTAACCTTTGTGTTGTCTTCCCGTCAACTTTGAAACACTTTTTTTTTTTTTTAGACATGTTTTACGCCTTTTTTTCACAGTTTGTTTTTGCTTTTACCAACGTTTTTGCATTGTTAAATTTTTCTTCTACACATTTTCAGAGCTTATGTCTATGTCCCATATTTTCTGATTATAAAAAAAAAAAATTTAAAACGGGTCAATTTGACCCAAAGTCAACACAAGGGTTAAGCTCTACTTAGTGTTTATTGCTAATTATAATGTTAGCATGCTTAGCTGGCATGGTTGCATTGTCATTGTGAGCATGTTAGCACACTGTTAGCTCAATAACTGAGCCTATAGGCTGTACCCATAGGCTCAGAGCTGCCACTTTTGTTTTTCAATTTTTAGCGACAGCAAGTGGGTCATACACAGAAAGGTCTCTGTGCGTGTGTGTAGATTTGCGACGTTTTTTCAAGACTGTTAAGGAGGACAATTGACCATGGCATTTAGGAAGTCACTGAGCTGTTTGCTCAAGAAGCCACATCGGGGACACCAGGAGCATTCGCACATCAGCCAACCTGAGACAGAAAATGACTGTAAAACGTTGCGGCTCCCAGAACTACTGCGTGACCTAACATAATAAATCAGTGGTTAGGCTATTAATTAAAGAGCGAATACAACCTTAAACACATTAAAAGGGATAGAAAAAACAGATGTACAATGCATTTTTAGATCTTTTCTGCTGTGCTGTGTAGTTACACATTTAACAGCTCATTCGCTGCTTTGAGCGTGAGGTTTTTATGAAAGTATTGATCTTGAATTCTGTTTTTTCGTGGCAAAGATTTGTTAAAATAAGACGGAGACCTTTCAACTCCGTGATGCATGTTCAGTAAGATGCCCAAAGAGGTGTCCATTATCGGGAATTAATGCTACAGATGGTAACTTTTATAGAATACTTTTTTATTTTATTTTATTTTTTTATATATCCTGACAGTACTGCATAAAACATGCACACAGCATGAAATGTGCAATAAAAATAAACTTGCTATTGCTACACCATCCCATAAGGTTCTTATGCAATGGAAATGTTCACTCCTTCAGTAAATAGGATGAACCTTAGATACGACTTATCCACGGGAATAATTTCTAGTTCGTTCAGTTTATAGAACATTTTTGCTATGAACCGGAAAGCTAACGGTATGCTAGCGAGATTAAAAGTCAAACATTGCCTATGGTTAAACGACTGTCAATATAATTTGACAGTATCATCAAGACTAGCTAGCTATCCAGCCATGTAATTGTCCCCAAGTCAATATCAAGACTTTCACAAACAAACAATGGCTGGCATGTGTAATGTTACCGTCAGCCGCAGCCTAAAGAGCCAGTTGAATAGCGAATGGGATGCGAGATGATTGCTAAATGTGATACAAAGTAAGGTGTGTGTGTGTGTGTGTGTGTGTGTGTGTGTGTGTGTGTGTGTGTGTGTGTGTGTCCCGTCCCACTCAGGAATTACATTGACCCCTGACAGATGTGGCGATATCTGTGCTGGGCGAAACTGTGTGTGTGTGTGTGTGTGTGTGTGTGTGTGTGTGTAGAAGTGAAAGTCAAGAGTGCATTATAGAAGTAGTGCACCTTGATACATGGTATGCATACCATACGTACACACTCACTGCATTTGCACATGCACACATACTATACAGTACACGTGCACACACACACTCCCCTCCATGCATCCGACGGGGCAGTTGCACCTACAAAGGGCTTGACCCACACAGAGGCAGAATTGGAGTCTCTCGCCTCATCTCTGTCAGCCATCCTGGACTCGTTACTGTGAAGCCACAGTACAACAGCAGCTGGATTCCCCAGGGTGCTATGTTTATCTAAAGAGGATAGAGACAGATTGAATATGTAAAGCCAGCAGCTAGTGGAATCCCATCACACTGATTGCTTTAGACCAGCTGAGAGTCTGAGATGGATTCTCTATTGCTCTCTCTAACTGAGGTAGTGTGTGTGTGTGTGTGTGTGTGTGTGTGTGTGTGACTGCTGTGTGGGAACGTATTTTGACCGGGGAGGCTAGACCATGGTGACCAAACGTCCCCGTTTATGGCGGCCTGTGTTAATAACACATAGCATTGCTGTTTTGAGTAAGTGTCAGAAAAAACCTGGGTAACAGAGTTGACATCTCAATTGCGTCATGCTTTTATTTTATTCTTTTTAATATACAGTCTATGTGATCGTCCCACAGACAAACATACATGAGAACACACTGTCCCGTTTAACTGTAGGAATTCTCCTTTGTGCTGCTCTGCAGGGTTTGGTAAAATTGTAGGCCAACTTTAAAGCAGCTTTTATAAACATCTTTGTTTT
Organism: Perca flavescens; assembly: GCF_004354835.1. Classification (NCBI taxonomy): domain Eukaryota; kingdom Metazoa; phylum Chordata; class Actinopteri; order Perciformes; family Percidae; genus Perca; species Perca flavescens. Next base: position 19,723,369 of record NC_041351.1, on the reverse strand, counting down.
TCCATTTTCTGTATCCAATATTAGGGCTAGGCTACATATGGATTTACATTAGTCACTTTTTTATAAAATGTAAATTCTTAGGCATGCTATGGTTTAATCATTTAATCCGAAAAAAAAAATAGTTAGGCTAGTACCCAATTTTACCAGTATGTCTGCACATCAGTTTATTGCAGCACAACAGTTACAATGGTCAAATTACGTTAAACTGGAATTGTCTCCATGGTTTCTTCAATAGTTAAGAACATTGGATAGGCCTTAATGATATTGGGCGCTAAACTCAAATTGCCCCCCGGTTTTCATTTGAGAAATGGTCACCTTATTATATAGGCTACTGTACACACATGCGTTAAACCCTCTTAAACTGAGCTTCTCGTATAGCTACGCTGTTGCATCACGACCACTAAATGTAGACCATTACTACACAGAAGAGCTTATTTGTGGGGTAGGAATTGGTTTGACCGTATATACCCCCCGTGAGTTCGGGCTGAGCCTCGAATGTTTACAACATCAGGCTGAACCCCAGAGTGATACACTGATGCCATAGTTGTTTGATCCTGAATTAGCTGAAGAAATCTGCAGAAATCCTTAATCTTTGCCCTCTTGTTCTCGTTATGACCGCTTGTCCATATACAATGTTTACACGCACACACGGAAGACTGCCACACAGCCGTTAAAATACACAGACAGGAAATCCCAATTCATGTAACATGTGCAAGTCTTCCTTTAAAGTCACAAAACTATATCATGCTCAACTACAGCCTGGAGCAGTTTCCCTTTGATGTAAGCACTGAATAACCCCTAAGAGAATATATACACACACACACACATACACATACACATATACACATACACATATACACATACATACATATAAATAGGAGAGTTCTGATTATAATAGCTTTTTTTTTTTTTTTTTTAGAATCCTATTTCTAGATTGAAGAAGCATGAGAATTCCTCCACCATTCATTGATGCCTGGGCCTCTGATGTACAGTCAACAGCAGCATGCGGCGATTAATTAGAGATTTGTCTGGATGAGGGGAGGTTCGGGAGGCAGAGGGATAAAGCAGGCAAATCTGCTGGCCTAATTAGGGGAATTTAATTTCTCACAGGCTCACATTGACTCAGACCTTGATGAGGCATTTTTGGGAGAAAAGGGGAGTGGATGGCGGGAAGAGAGAAAGCAACTTGTCCATGATGTTACATGCGGTAATAGATGTGTGAGGAGAGATTGCCAAAAGGGAAGTGCGAGACTCAAAAATCATGGCGCTCCTCAACAATAGAGCTCATCAAATGTGTTCACGTATTGTCAGTGAGGGTGTTTCTCTGCATTTTTGGGGGCCAAGGAAGTTTGGTAACCTTTTGTTTGTTTATTTGTGTGGATTTTCTTTTTGGATCTCATTAAAGCCTAATATTGTATGGTAGTTTAGATCACAGGAGAGAAAATTACTGAATTTGTTTTAGTCTGACAATGACAGACTAGAAAAGGCAATTTAGTCTGCAACTATAAGTTGGTTTACACCTTTAACCCTTGTGTTGACTTCGGGTCAAATGGACCCGTTTTAAAATTTTTGTTTTATATCATAAAATATGGGATGTAGAAATAAGGAAACCACATATAGTCATTACTCTACAGTTTTTGTACAGGTTAACCAAAAAAGAAAACCTCTTAATTAGTGAGCTTTAGAGTGGTTGGTAGGCTGAATTTAGTTGCCTTCAGACAGAGCTAGCTGTTTTGCCTTTGTTTCCATTCTTTATGCTAAGCTAACCGGCTGTTGGCTCCAGCTTAATGTTGACAGACATTGTTGAGTGGTATGGATCTTTTCGTCTAACAGTTGGCATGAAATCAATATAACAAATTTCCCAAAATGTTGAACTACGTCTTTAAATAAAAACATTAATAAATGAGGAAAAAGCTGGTCCTAACCCTTCAGTATCGAGACTTACCTAATCTTTCCTTTTAACTGAAGCTGTTTTAGACAACCTTCTCTGTGTTACTTTGCAATCAGAAGTGATGGGTTTTCCTGCAGCTGGCGGTCTTTTTATTCCTAATTCAAATTTCAGTTTGCCAAGCATATCATTAAGCATAAACAAGGGGAAAAGAAACCTCTCCAAAACAGCAGGAAACAATCACTGGAGTCAGACTCAATTCCATCAGGAAGATAGATACTGATTACCACAGAAACAAATGGTTGGTTTATTGAATTAGCTGCTTTGGTGGTGGGAGGAACAGACGGGGATAAAGAGAGGGAGGCTTGCAGTGTCAGGTGGAGGTAAGAGAACAGCCTATTTTATAAGGAGGGAAGCTCAGTTCATCTGTACTTATGTCAACGGGGAATAAAGCGGCAATACAGCAAGCTTCATCTGAACTGACAGGACAGCAGCTGGGCTCGTCTGTCTCCTTTTACTGGAGTAAACAGCTCATACTACAACATCTAAATACTGTAATTAGTGCAGGTCCACAAACAGACCTGACCCTTCCTCACATCCTTCGCCCATCTGTGAAGATGAGTCATGCTGAGTGTGTAAGGAAGCATTTAAGTGATGCAGTCAGTACTACCAGCACCCGCAGGACTGCTAAAGAGAGGCCTACAGTCGAAGGGACTGTTCTCTTTTAAAGACTATTGGCCTTTAGTGGCCAATGGAAAGGTAACCTATCATTGCTCTCTCTCTTTCTGTCTCACACACACACACACACACACACACACACACACACACACACACACACACACACACACATACACACAGCCTAATGTGTTCTCGGCCTAATAGCTCTTTTATTAGTGCCAATCTAAAGACAAATGGATTCAATAAGTGGCCCAAATCTATCTGTCTGTTTGGATTTAGAAAAATCCCTGCTCCCCGTACTCCCTGCTCGGCATTTATGTACTCTGAAATGGTTAAGGAGGCGAGAAAATAGATGAGAAAGTGGCTGAAATAGACAACAGATTGACATAATGTTGCATAGCGACTGAAACAAAGGGCAAAAAGAGATGGGGTAAACAGGCAAGATGTCGAGAGATATCTAGTTTTTTTTTTCTAGCAAATGGATGAGGATTGTGAACCTTGTTTGGGTGTTGTCGAGAATAAGTGTGAGTAGAACAACAAAGGATTTTGTTACTTTATCTTCCTACACAGCTGAACAGAACACTATAAACATTTACATGCTCAGACATTAGTGGGACTACCTTTTGTGCTGCAATTAACGCTTGAATACATAACACCTCCATTTGCATGCACACACTGTATATTCATGCACCCGTGGGTGAAATGAATCTCCACACCCTTATTAATGGTGTGTGTTAATTACAGGCCAACCACATGCAAGGCAAAGTGGCATATCAGTGACACGTGCCCATGGACGGTGCTCGCGGAGTCTTTAATCGAGTCTCGAATTTCCAATTTCCCAGCGGTGCCCTCTCTTTGAACAGGGGTCAAGTCTCCTTCGCTAATTTGTTTGCCTGCTGGAGTAAGAGGGACTCTGGCTGGCACAACACCAAGAGGCAGCCCTGGCAAGTGTCAAATAGAGGTGTGTGTGTGTGTGTGTGTGTGTGCGTGTGTGTGCGCGCGTGCATCATCGTTCCTTAAAAAGCAGCTAACTTACAGAAGAATTTAATTAGTCTGGGTTTCAAAGGAGAGTTTCATGTCTAAACGACGTTTTGTAGGCTTTCCCACCCTGTCAGGAGTCAAATTTTTGGACAATACATTCTTATGTGTGTGTGTGTGGTGGTGAAGGTGGTGTGGTAAGGATGGTGGGCGGCAGCGTGGGAGGGGCATGATTGGTGTGTGGTTGGGTGGTTTGGCCGGTGGAAAGGGCTCTTTAAATAACAATGGTTCGTCTGAAAGCCTAGAATAAGATACCTCTCTCGTGTGTGTGTGTGTGTGTGTGTGTGTGTGTGTGGAACATGCCTCTCTCTGTGCTTATGATGTGACAGGACACGAACAAAAGGATTTGGTTAGAATTAATCGAGGATTAGACATCTATTTTAATGTCTTTTGTCGAGTCAAATGTGTCATATGCTGCTCAAACGAACAAAGTGGGCCAAGCCGCCATCCTGCATCTTCAGCGGACTGAAAAAGCTGAAAAAGCGAACGCAGAGATATTACAAAGCGAACACCCTACCTTACACGTAAATCAAATAAACTTATTCATGACTTGTTGATGGCATCAAAAAAAGTGCTTACGTTTTTCTTTTCCTATACAGCTATTTTCCTGCGAGTCAGAACCTCTCACAGCACATTTTTTTTGCACCCTTCAAAAATCTTTGAGCCTTTTGAGGGCCCTGTTTCCATAGCAACTAGGGTTGGGTGTGTGTGCGTGCGTGCGTGTGTGTGTTTGTGTGTGCCCGGCTCGACTTGTTGCATTTTGTGATGCTCACAAGGGCCGAGCTGTGCCTCAGGCTTCAGAAGACAGCAGCACAGGCTGAAACACAGCGAGGTTGGGTTGTGTTTTCTTTTTCAATACACGTTATTTTGTACAAAATCACACACACCCCTCCACTTGTACGTATAGACAAAAGAATGCACACTTGAACACGTTATGGTCACATAGACAAAACACCTGCAATTGCTGCAAACGGCTGGTCTGGCCGTTGAATGCTCAGTTATTCTCTTGGCTTCACCTCGTGATTTATTTCCTCGTTGATTGATGCAGCAGCAGCAGCTCCGTTCTGCCCAGCGTCATGTTTACACGCTGCAGTCAGTAATTTGGAGGCAGGACAACATCTCTCTCATCCTGCCAGTTATCACAGTTTACTAAGCATAGCATCCCTCGCTGTTTCCCTCCCTTCCTTCCCGTCTATTCCTTTCCTGATTTAAATCCGTGTGTGCAGGTTATCCCTCCATGTGTTCAGCCATTTATCCGACCGTCTACTTCCCCTATCCCTTGAAACTTCTCCCACTTTCTTCCTACATCACCTCACTTTTCACTCGCGTCACTTACCTTCCCTGCCTGTATCCTCCAAGTGCCACTCCATCTTCGCCCCTCCGCCCCCACCCACATCCCGTCTCCCCGACAGTCATTCGTCCCCCGTATCTCCCGTTGATGATAACATCAGTCTGCCTGTTGATAAATCAGTCATCTGCCCCGGATCAAAGTGCAGAGAAGCTCCCAGATACAGCTAGCTATGGTTGTCATCCGTCCACCTGTCAGAGCCATCCCTCCCACTGTCTCCTTCTCCTGCTCTCCTCTCTCCTGCTGCCCTTGGTTTCTGACACTAAAGTCAGAGAGATTGTCAAACACATACAGCAAAATGCAAATACAGCGATTTACTGTAGCATACAATAACAATGTAGCGACTGGTTAAATTATAGTATATGTGCTCGTAACCTTATCAAAATTCAATGAAATGTGTCTCATAAGTTAGCTACAAATGTCAAACGTGTTAATGGAGTTGGAAAATTAGGTGAAATGCACTCATAATGTGATAAAAAGAATAAAGAACATAGACAAACATCAGCATACATTTAAAATCCATTTTAAGTATGAATCTAATTACACCTAACCATTCTATTATTTTGTTCATGTTATCAACTGTACTGTGGAAAAGAGCTGATATTGAAAATGGACACAAGTTTTTTTTTTTTTTTTTAAGTCAAATGAAAACAATCAATCCTATTGAAATAGTTTATTAATGATCCTATATTATGCCTGTTTTCAGGTTCATACTTACAGGTTCATACTTGTATTCTGGGTTTCTAGAACATGTTTACATGCTTGAATGTTCAAAACCCGCATTATTTATCTGATACTGTCTGTCTGAATATACCTGTATTCACCTCTCCGTTTCAGCGCCTGTCTCCTTAAGACCCCTCCAGAAAAAGCCCAGTCTGCTCCGATTGGTTAGCGTTTTCTGGGTCTTCCGCATCTGTGCTCTCTGAGTCTCTGCACCGGAATATATATAAAAAAGAGGTGGTACGGTTCACAAAACCCACGGTTCGGTTTTAGGGTCACAGTTTTCGGTTCTGTACGGTTCTTATTTTTTTCTTTAATTAACACTCCAGAAATATACTTCAGCATATGATATATAGCTTAATTATCCACAATGTAGGACATAGTATTAAAACATAATTCTATCTTGTAATCACGCACAAACGGAATTTGACTTTATTGGGACCATCTCTGAGGAAAGCGAGGTGAGATTTTGATACAGCAAGAGGGAAGACAATGATGATTTCAACAAGCTTTTCATTTATTTGGCAAACAAATTGGTGTGTATCGCCATTTACAGGAAAATATGTGCCCTTTTTAGCACATGAAGATTGAAATATTGCAGAATAACAATTAAAATAACTTGCATTTATCAAACTAACAACTTCAGTGTAGCTCTTACAAAAATACAGGTGACGTGACCTGAGCGTTTTTTATACTTTTCAGTATTTATCTATATAGCACCTCAACCTGATCTACAATGAATATCTCACATTTTGCAATATGGTACTTTTAACTAGAAGGGATTATTTTCAGTTATAGTACTTTTGACCACTAGAGAGCAAAAAGAAGACTCTAAGCTCACAGCAACAAGCCCTAACTGGATAACCTGATTGCAAACAGTTGAATTAATCAGATTCACAGTGCTGTTTCTTGCTACCTGTTGATTTTCACATGTTGGCTTTCTTTGGCTGACTAGTTAAGCAAGTCTAATTTCCCATTTTGTGCTGGGAGGGTTGTGAACAGTTGGCTGGTATGTTATAATGTGGTATGAGTCTTTCGTAGGAATCCTGGGAAGATTAACAAGTACAATTTAAAGGCTCACAGTTCCAGTTTAGCTGATCATTTTCAGTTAATGAAGGAAGAGATGTGGGACAATTTTGGACTGAAGCCCTGATTGGAAATCAGGGTTGTTAGGATAATTGGGATACATTGGATGGGCACAGCGTTTGCCTTTAGCAGGGTGAAACTCTTTTGGATGAGTCCAACATTTGGCATTCAGGTGGACAAGTGCCACACTTGGCAGTAAGAAAGGAGCCAGGCGGTGTGACAATTAGGCTAATGACAGTTGAGAACGAGCTCCGTGACTGGCGTGGAGTTGGTTTGTTGTGGGATTGAGGAGGAGGGATGAGGATGGCAGGGGTGTGACGGTGGGGTTGTTGTCAAGTGAGCCAAACAGAGCAGAACAGTTGGCCCGGCATGGAGCAAGAGCCTGGAACAGCACAGCTTGGCTCAGGGCTGATGTGACCTGCTGCCGCTTCTGACAGCGAAGGAAGAAGAGAAAAGAAAGCACGCGGGGATTGGAGGGTGTTATGGGAGAGATGGAGGCAAACAAGAGCGGGATAAGAAATGGAGAAGACAGAAGTGGGAGGAATTAGAAGCAGCAGGGGATATGGTGAGCAGTGATGAGAATTTAAGAAGGAAGACGTAATGATAGAGAGGAGAAAAAGACAAGTGGATTCAAGCGGAAGAAGGGAAGGAAATGAGATAAGTGGAGAGTAAACAGAAACAAGATGCAGGAGGAGGAAAAGTGTAAACTAAGTGATCTGGAAAATGTAACAGGAAAGGGGTGTGACATGTTTTTTGTTCTTTGACAGATGTTTACTTTGACTCGAGTCGACTTGAGTTTTGATGACTTGAGACTCTACTTGGACTTGTAGGTTAACGACTCAAGACTTGACTTGAGGCGTGATGACTCGGATGACTTGCGTGCATTCATAAGTTTCAATGTTAGCTGTTAAATATAAAATAATATAATTTAATGTCACATTTCCATCTGACTGTCAAGGTATGCTATGCAGCGGCAGCAGGGTAAACTGTGAATCATGATCGGACGACTCAAAAAACTCCTGGGTATGTGATTGTCATGATTGGATGACTGGCTGTCAGTCAAACATCAAAGACCCCTGATGAAGCCTCATTAGTCGGACCAGACCACCTCAATACTTTTTGGTAGTTTTTACAAACTAGCCAATCATTTTATTAGGTGGGCTACTAATACCATGGGCCCTATTTTAACGATCTGAAACGCAAGTATCAAACATGAAACGCAAGTAGCTTTGTGGGCGGATCTCGGCCGCTGTTGCTATTCTACCGGCGGGATGAATGACTCTTGCGCCCGACGCAAATCTGAAATGGGTTGGTCTGAAGTAGCTAGGTGTGGTTTGGGCGTAATGTGAAAATAACCAATCAGAGCGTCATCTCACATTCCCTTTTAAGAGCAGGCGTGCTTGTTCCGCGGATTGCTATTATAACGGCGGATTTGCCTGGTGCACGCCAGCGGGAGCTGTCCAGGATGCGGCAAAGTAATAAATGCCCGTCTTGACCGGGTGGCGATGTTGCTGCGGCCTCTCGGGCGCATCTCCTCAAGTCTGGAGAGGATTGCTGCAGCCATGGAGCGTGGGTCTCCAAACGCACCACCTGCTCCTGTTGTGCCCCTTCCTCCTCCCCCCACTCCATCTCCGTCCACCCGCTCCACCAGGAGCGCATCCCGGACCAGATTCCGCCAGAGTGTCCAATCCCACCGTAGTTCAACATCACGTCTCCTTAAGTCCTCTAATATTTCCTCATTTATGTCATCAACACATCCATGATTCATGGAAATGTTGTGTAAAACACAACAAGCCACAAAGAATGCTGCGACTTTTTGAGGACTCTACTGTAAAGTGCCTCCTGACCTATCAAAACACCTGAAGCGCATTTTCAGTAATATTTTTCTTTGTAATTATGTATGGTTTGCAAAAATGGGAACTGCTGCGTCCGTGTAGATGAGAAGTGTATGCGCGTTGTGCACACGCTAAAATTATGGCCAAGCATGCGCCCCTAAAATAGCATCTGAATAACGCGCTACTGACTTTAGACTAGCGCCACTGACTTTAGACCAGGTTTTTCCTGGTCAGTGGTGGAATGGAGTTTTCTGAAACTGCAAAATAGCGCCTAATTTACTGACATGCGTCTGTGGAGGGAAAAGTCTGCTGTGCGTCGGGTGCTAAATAGGATTGATACATGCGTTGGTGTACAAAGGCAATTGCGCTGGGTGCAAGATAGGGCCCCTTGTCTTTTCTCTTTATAAAGAACGGGTTCTACAGGTAAGAGTGCTTTATCTTGGGTGTTGATTTGAGACTTGACTTGCCTTTAACTAAGGACTCGACTTGACTTGCCCCCCCCAAAAAAACTCAAGACTTGCTTGAGACTTGGACCAAATGACTTTAAGACTTACATGGGACTTGAGCAAAGATGACTTGGTCACAACACTGCTCTTTGACTCTTCCTGGTGCTGCAAATATTCTTCTTTGACTGAGTGAAATTAATAGTATATAAGCATATTTAGTAGGGTTGAGTAGTGAAGTCACTATTGTGACACAACTGTTGCTGATACAGTGGAACCACATCCTGAGGGTTAGAGGTCAAACTGATGGTCTCTTTCCTCCTTCCCTTGTTGTTTGTGTGCACCCTACAGCGGTACGAGGCAGAAACATAAAGCCTGTGATGCGGGATGATCGATAGAATTGAATTAGCTGTGATGCACTGACTGGACACAGGAAGGAGATCCTCTGCTGGGTATTCCTGCTTAGATTGAAGATGTTCTCATCTCATTTAAGGCTGCTACAGAGGGCTGTTCCCACGTCGCTTCTTATAAGTGTCAAAACTTGTGATGGCTCCCAAAGCTGAAGATGATGGGAATGCCATTAGTTTTGCAGGTATTTGCTCATAAATTATTTGCTCACAACATTGGCAGCCACTGAGTCATGCTGTTAGCAAGACTAAACATTGATACCTTTCATTAGAAACTGATTATTTAAAATGATTTTCTTCTGCTCGAAAATCTGAACTGAGCTGGCGGAGGTCTTTTGTGGACTCACACAGATACTTCGGTAATAGAACTGTAGTACAGAAATTGGAAAGTAACTTTTATTGAAAGGTAGACCTTACATTTCAACTATGAGATATTTGTCTGGAAAAGAACCGTTGAGAATTGAGCCAAGCAGTTGGAAGCCAGACCTCAGCAAACTGGTGAGTGGTTTATGATAACAAGCAATGCTGTGATTTGAATTTAAAGGTCCCATGTTATGCTCATTTCCAGGTTCATATTTGTACTTTGGGTTTCTGCTGGAACTTGTTTATATACTTTAATGTCTTTCACATCTGTGCTCTCGGAATCACTGCAACGTCATTGCAGCCAGGGAATGACTGTAACAGCACTATAGCGGCAGTGACATCACAACCGTATGGAAGTCCTAACGGCTTGTTTAAAGACCGCGTTTCTGAATACGGGCTGTGTGCATTTCATGTGTGGATTGAGCGTACTTTTTTTTCAAGCCTGCTTTTTTTCCCCTGTATATTCTCACTATTTCCATTGTACTTATACAGGCACTGTTTATATGCTGCGCTGTATGTCGTTTTGTTCATAACGTATACAATGGTGTAGTCTAATTTATTGTAGTGGGTATATGTACTCTATATAGATCTCTCTCTCTCTCTCTCTCTCTCTCTCTCTCTCTCTCTCTCTCTCTCTCTCTCTGTAACGAGGGCAAAAAAAAAATAGGCTACTTATATTTGTCTTAAATATGCGGTGAAGGGAGGATACTGGCATTAGTGTAGGCGGAGCATTTGGGCCTGTGCTCGCTACGCACACACTACGCACTGCACTCAGAGAGGTCGATGAAAAGTCTCTCTGCATGTTCTGCAGTGTTAGTTTAGTTTGCTGTCACATTACTCGACCCGTATTTGTGAATACAAATATCTGAAGTGAAAGTTATGTCACAAAACTATGTTGTTGCGTATCATTGCACATTTTTAAGTGGGTATATGGAAAATCTAGGAGATTTCTTTGTGGGTATACTGCGTATAACGGAGTATCACGTAGACTACGCCACTGACTGTATTTCAATCAGGAGAGACTTCCTTACAATTATGAACATATTTATTGTACAGACAAACATGTAAATGTAACAAGTCTCTGGAGATTGGACTCCATCGAAACCAAATGTCATAAAGTGTTAAGGAAACCCAAACATATCCCCCGATGGAGTCCAGACACTGGTGGTAGTGATGAAGGAACAGAGAAACCATTGACAGGCAAGCGCAGACGATACCCGAGTCCGAGGGTGTGACCACCGGTGGTAGAAGGGGAGGAGGCGCGACGCACTCTATTTCCTGAAACGACAACTGCTAATCGCGGAAGAGAGAGCAGATTTAAAGCAGGATGCCATGCTGTGATAGGCTCGTGACAAATGGCCGACTCTGCTTGGTTTAACTAACCACGACACAGCTGGATCTGATTACTACTGACTACTGACGTACCATGAAACAGCTGATCATTATGAGTGATGGAAAAGGTATATGAAGTCTTCCTTTAAGAATTTATGCTGAGCTTCATATCTTAGTGTATTCATATCCACCCCTTACTGTTTATTCTGTACATATGCACATTACTCTGCACTTTACTGCTTTTTGCACTTCTCGTTAGATGCTAAACTGCATTTCATTGTCTCAGTACTGATTTAAATGTAACATTCTAGTAAACACATCTAGTGTTTGAATAGCGTTTAAGTTTGTATAGATTAAAAAGTTGGAGCAGAGGGACTGCCATGGTTCTGGAACATCTGTTTTTAGGGTAATGTTTATGACCCAATTTCCACCAAAATACCAGCAATTGCTTTGCACTGCTTCACTTGAATGGACCTCACACCTGTTTGTGCCTGATCCAAATACCTCACAGACGGGCAAAGCAAATTTCAAAGTTGGAGCACTGCTTTGAGCTGAAGAGACTCGCACTCTGTTGAATGAGTTTACATTGTTTTCAATGAGCATTTGTCCCTCATCTGTTTGATGTAGTTAAAGGCAGATCTATCCACCTTATTCCTGAGATCAAAGCAACACAATCACACAACCATTTATTTAGTGTCATCCAGGTGACAATTATTTGCAGTGAAGTAGGCTGTTTGTCCACTCATAAGAGCTGATAGGGCTCGGAGGCAGCTGTTCAAATGAACTCTGATGGGAAAGGGCTTAATATAAACACTGGTACTGTTGACTCTGGTAGGGGTAAATGAACACTGCCAGGCTTGCTGTTCAGGGTGACCCGATTATTGCTAACACTTTGGTTAAAGGATAATGCCACTGTCATTTTATTGTTACAATCACCATTAATGCGATGGATTTGCTGCAGTTTGAAGTTGCAGGGAGGTTAAACATCATCCATCATTTCTAATAAGATGACTAGATGTTGATTTTTTTATATATATATACAGTATATATATATATATATATATTCAACGTTTCCAGAGGGTGAGCTGCCAACCAAACTCTTTTTCTTTTTTCAAATTTCTAACAAACGATATGTGATTAAAAAAGGAAAACTTTCTTCCAACTTTATTGGCAGAGAAAATAACCACATCAGTTTTAAGCTTTATGGGAATAGATCTCTGCTTAATTAAATCAGAGGAAATACTCATGAGACGCACCAAGTGGGAACGTGCAGCCAGAAAAGTGACGAGTGGAGTTAAACAGAATACGCTGAACTGGATGGAAGTAAGTTTGAGTTTACCTTAACATCCTCTGAAGTGGGGACTCTTTGAATAGATCACACAGCAGCGGATGCTCGCTCGTTGGCTGTACTAATACCTCCTTTTTCCAGCCCTTTCCTCAGAGCTCCACTCTCTCCAGAGAATCATCTCTGCTCATACCTGGGCCTGCACACCGGCTCCCTGCAGGAGACTCTCGAGAGAAAATCTTGCCAGGAGTTTCTGTCTCCAAAAACCTTTTTTTCAGTCCAGTTCTTGAATTATTTAAAAGGGAAGTTGAGAGTCTGTTTCTGCATTCAAACTTTTTCTTTCTGTGCTGCGGGTGGAGGAGGAGGAGGAGGAGGAGGAGGAGGAGGAGGAGGAGGAGGAGGAGGAGGAGGAGGAGGAGGCTGTTTTGCAATGTGTTATTTTCTCTCAGCCATGCCACAAGCTGAGTATCTGCACCCAGAGCTTAGCATTAAAATTAAGGTTGCAGATATTAAAATGATTAATACAGCCTCACAAAGCCGAGCTCCTATTTAGCCCGACCACTTTTTGTGTGTGTGTGTGTGTGTGTGTGTGTGTGTGTGTGTGTGGGGCATGAGGAGAGCGTTTACACAGAGTGAGCATGATGGCTGTGTGAATTCAGGACCTCCAACTGTCATCTCAAACACCATTCACAGACCTCTCCCACGTCAACAATGCACAGCTCTGCTTTCCATTTGGCTACAATGCTGCGGTCTTCCGCAGCATTGTAGCCAAATGACCAACCAGCCAAATGCCAGCCAAATGACCAACCCTTCAGCTGTTTGCTCCTGGCTTTTTCCCTTTAGAAAGCAAAAACAAACATGACATAACACAAGTTAGTATCGTTCAAGTGCTAATATGTAAAGAGAACATGACAACCAAATTCACATGTAATATAACAGACACAGGAGAATTGATACCTGTTGGCACTACTGTTAGTGAGCTAAAGTGCTAGCAAGAAAGTTGTGATTTATGCATTACTAATAGTATTAAAGCAGTTGCACCATGGATAAGTTACAACATAACTAAGTAATAAAAACTACAGTTACATATGCCCTAGGGTAGGTGTAAATCATAAAATGTCACAGTTATACTTACTAGCGGTAAAGCAACAGTTTTGGCTGTTTTAATTGCATTCCATTTTGCAAAACCGTAAAAAAACGGAGACCTAGCTTACTACGATGTGCTACGATACCAAGGCTTTGAAACTGATTTGACATAGTGGCCAAACCGTGGAATTACAACTTTCGTCTTACGTGATGCCATGGGGCCCAAACAGACTTTTCCCAATAGACTACATTGGTAAAGAGACGTCTGCAAATCAGTAAAAAAAAAATGTTTTGGAGCGTCATAACCCCAGCAAAATAACTCGTTTATCTCATTCGGTCCGATAACATTTGGAAAGTTTAGAAGAGACTCCGTATTAAATTATTTTATCCACATCCAAGTTAGCGAAAGGCTAAACCCGAAGCTAGCTGGTTCGGTCAGCAGAAGTATCTAGTACGCTTTCTCTATGAGCCCCATAGTGAAAAAGCAGTGCTGAATTTATACCATCATTTTATACATGGAAGTCTAACTTTTTGGGCTTCATGTGCCACTGAGCAACGTTAATAGGAATGAACGAAACCCCCGCCTCCAACGCTGTATTTAGTTTTATTTATACACCCATGCTTGTGCCAGCCGAAAAGTTTATGATGGGACTCTTTGATTGTTGATCGGCCACTTGCCTTAGTTATGTCCAAACTACTCAGGTTATGCCCCAAGTAGTCGTGGTGCAACCAATTTTAGTAGCCGATTTAGTTACAAACTAACTAGTACTTACTAAGCCTCTGTCGACTTCACACTCTAACTTATAATTTACGCATAGCTGGCGCAACCCAGTGCTGATGTTTAACTGGTGCAATATTAACCATCTTCCCCTTACTTACAGTAAGTGTGTTACCATGGTAACAATTGCAAATTAGCACTAAGTCATGACACAGCTGAAGATGATGGGAATGCCATTAGTTTTGCAGGTATTTGCTCATAAATTATTTGCTCACAACATTGGCAGCCCCTGAGTCATGCTGCTAGCAAGACTAAACATTGATACCTTTCATTAGAAACTGATTATTTGAAATGATTTTCTTCTGCTCGAAATTCTGAACTGAGCTGGCGGAGGTCTTTTGCTGGACTCACACAGATACTTCGGTAATAGAACTGTAGTACAGAAATTGGAAAGTAATTTTTATTGAAAGGTAGACCTTACGTTTCCATGAATACTCAGGAAGGGTGTCATGTTTTTCGAGGGAGATCAGCTTGCTTTATGTAATTGGTTCCTCTCATAATCATACTTATTATATTTGATATGTTTGCATTGATTTGGTCACAGTGATAAGACACTGCCTTGTCAAAAGAGGTGAAATAATAAATTAGATTTCAACTGATGGGACAATAGAGGATGTCTGAAGAAAATAAGTGATTACCACTGTAGATGACCAAAGGCTGACTGTACTCGAGGGTATCATGACACAAAGTTGAAAACTTCTCATTTAGTTGTTTTTCACTAAGAAGGGGAAACAAAGTGAAGACATACTGGAGCTCCGTTAATGACTGTTACAGCAAAGTTGGAGCTGATGTCGGAGCAGTGTGCTGATGTCGGAGCAGTGTCTCCCAATCAAAGCCGAATGTGTTCCCGACCTGTAGCCTTGTCTGACCCTCTTTGGCTCTGCGCTGCACATCCACTCTCCTAATTGCCCACCTGTGGGCATCCTAATTGGCTTAGTACACTGGTTTTAATTAGGGAGAGTACCACAATTAAGACCCCAAGACTGCCTCCACAAAGCTAAGACACGACTAGAAAGCCGAGGGAGAGAAAGACGACGAGAGAAAGCGAGGGACTCGCCACACTGACAGAGTTTAAAATGACTGTTAAGTAAATGAAAACAAAGTGGCATTTTGAGCCACCTCACACACAAGCGAGTACTTAATGATGCGGATTAAAGCAGAGATTTATTATGGAATCTGTAGAAGGCCATTAGCTACGCCTTTGATTTATTCACCGGGGACTGAAGCAGTGCAATAAATATGGAAATAACCTTTTCAGACCACAGCTCTGGGGAACACCCGACCAGAATAAAAATTTGGATCCAGAGGGCATCGATATCTTGTTTGGAGATGAGCTCGTGATAGCTAGTTAGAGGTTTCTGTCCGTGCAGACATAATCACTGATGGCAGAGGATTGCAAGAAATTCACTGTTTCAATCCACTCTGCGCACACACACACAAATCTTTGCAAACACACACAAAATGTTAACTCCTAATGCAAACTGAATTACACATAATGCAATTCATAATGCTAAGTTTTTCTCTTCTCTCTGCCCAGTGAACCAAGTGAAAGAAATTCATTCAGATGTATGAAATCGGGGTCAAGTGGAGACAAGACGGTCTGTCCCTCCAACAAAACCAGCCAGCAGTAATTTTCCATCTATATCTATCTACACTATATCCACTGCAATTTGAATATTACAGATTCATTAAAGTCATTTCTAAAGCTGCTCTCAGTATCTTGGATTAGGAGCTTTATCATGTGGTAGCTTTTATTGTTTATAAGCTGGTCGGGCTAAAGGAAATAATTACATCTGTTCTTTAACATCGGTGTATGTAATTAACCGCAGGTTAGTTAACGGTTGAGCTTCTGTCCAAGCTAATTTAATTTGCCGATACTGCACTTCTAAAATGCATTAGCTCGGTGTATGTTTGTAGTGTATAGTATAAATACACTCTGCTGCTTCTACACTTATACGTACAGTATATTATCGGTGATGTTCAATTTCTTTAAAGGTATTTTTCTGATGTGGTGTTATAATTAACTCTTTTGTTTAACCCGCTTTGACTCAGGCTGCTTCATTTTTTACTTTGGTGTAGTGAACTACATTTTCCATAATTGCTTTAACAACTACGCAGCCAATGTTTGCATGAAGATTACCTGTCCAACCCCTTATTCAAAAGGAACATGTCTTGTGATTGCATTGCATTCTGGTCTATTGAAGCGACAGCTTGTGTACAAAATTGGCAACCTCGCCTCTTCAGCAATGGATTTTTCCCTGTACGATCTTTGAATGTTAATATGAAATGCTGAGTCTCGACTCAAATAGACAGACATCATACTGACAAACTGACAATTTTTTTTGTGCGGTCACAGACATCAAAGGTATGGTAATCCTTTATTTTATATTTTATTTATTTTTTATTTTATACAACCTCTACGTTTTCAAAAATAACATTGTGCACAGCTGTCAGTCTTCAGAAAAGTGTATATATGCCGTCAAGAGCATGCCAAACCTGTAGGTGGCAGTGTAACGAGAAGCTCAAGCCCATGTTAGCCAATCAGAATCCCGAAAATAGCAACAACAGCAACAAATCACTTCGTCTTTCTCTCTCTTGGCTGCTTAAACTTCCGTTTGTCTCAGTTTACATGCAAACGTGCAAACTAAGTGTTCCCAAATCTCTACTCTGGCCGGAGTTTTTTAGAAAGACTCGTTTTCAGAAGCGAATTCTCCGTTGCGTGTAAATGAAGGGCACAAACGAAGGGAAATGTCTCTGTTTTTCAAAACAACCATGTCCGTCTAAACTGGGTATAAATGGAGCATTTAGCTGTTTTCAACTCATTGTTTTGACTTCACAGATGACATTTTTGAATATTTAAGCTACATTTTAGTTAACTTTTGTGGAGTAAAACAGTTTTTCTCTTATTTATGAAGTTTTACAAGTTCTCTTATTTATGAAGTTTTACAAGGACCGTTGATTAAAAAAGACTATTTCTTCATCGGGTTCTTTGTACCAAGGGTGCGATTTGCCAGGATTTCCCCTCCATTTTTGGTCTATATATCCCTGCCTTTGCTGAATAATTTCTTCCCCGGTGGGCACAAAATATACAAACTTACCCCCTCTGCTTTTTTCACAAATTGCACCCTGTCCATGACTGGAGAGTTTTCCAGAAGCAGTGGGAGACAGCCAACATTTAACAGGACAGAGACGCCAGGGGAATTTGTATCTATCTGTAAGCATTAAAATGATCACCTGCATACAGTGTGACTTTTCCTCAGTGTCCGTGTTGAGCTAATTGAACTGAGATGCTGAACTGAACATTAACTGAAACTAACAGGAATATTCAGTGTTGACATTATATTTAATGGACTTAGATTGCCAATGATGTACTGTGAGTTGAATGGTCTCCAAATGGACGCTACTTTTACTCATTTGAATGTCTAAATAAACAACATCAACAACCACCCACTAGCAGGCACTTATATAAAAAATAATAATTCATTTATGACCAACTCAAATGTAACTCCAGAAAACCTTTGGTCTGCTTTAACCATTTAAGGAGCTGTAAGTTCCCAACCAGAACCCATCTGCACCATCACGAGGCATATCCTTTTCCAGCATCACAAGTTCACTCTTTATAGAGCAATACATCACTGTGACAGATCTCATCTCTGAACAGGGGCAGGACAAGTGCGTCCTCTTGTTTTTACAAACTGTATGTGAACTGCTGCACTTTGGCATTTTGGAGCCCAGTCCTTATACTCCTGTTGCATGTTTGTACACTAGATAAATGTACTGTATTACACTGTAGTACTCCATTACACACAGAAACACGAATAAGTTGCTGGGTTTGCACAAAGATGGAGGATCTATTCCATATGTAGAATGGACTTAAAGTTAAAGAGACATTCCACCAATTTCACACATAAAAATGTTGTTTGTAGGTATGGGCAACACTGAGCTGTGAAAACGGTAATGGTAACTGTACTGTCATAGGTGGCTCTGGAGGAATCTTTGTTAAGTCTGACAAAATAACCCTGATGATGTCATCAGGGGTCATCTACAAGCGACTACAATTTTTTTTTTAAAACAAACCCTATAAACTGGAGGTCTGGACCAGGCAGGGAGGTTCCAACAAAAAGCTGCTTTTAGTTGCATTATGTAAAATGTTCGATCCAGCATTGTTGGGGCTTAAGCCCATAGGAACAAAACTGGCCCATTCAGACTATTAAAAAGTGATCTGGCAATTCGCCACAGGGTTATGCGATGGTGGGAGTGTCACTTAAAGTGGCTTTATGTAACTTTCAGTTTGTGTTGATTCCAGCGGCCCCTTTGGACAAAAGCGCTATTGTTTTTACCACACCTGCTTTTGCTGTCGTAAAGGTCTTTTCTTTACGGTGCTGTATTGTCCACTGTAATACTGAGTTAGCGTTACCAGGAGGTCATATAGTTGCGATGAATGTTTTGCTCAGACAGAAAATCATTAATTTACAATAAGAGAATACGTTGCAAATGCATGGTTGCATTTCAAGTGTTTCATACGGTAACTTAGCCTAGATGTATTGTGAGCTGAACCGGGTAATGTCACTGTGTCAAGAGCCAAAGCATTAAGAGCTTGTTGTAGCAACCAATGTAATAATAACTTAGATTAATATAACACATTTCATGAACCCCACGGATGCTTTACACAAATACAGGGGGACAAGAGAAATGAAAATATTAGGCCAACACAGACTAAAAGGAATAACACGTCCGCACTAAATGGAAGGACGTAATTTAATGTCGGTTACTGATGTACAACCACATCGCGCATTGTAACGTTATTTTATGAATGAAATAGACCTATTACATACAAGGCCAATTCATGGTCTGTTTTGAATCATTTACAATCCAGTAATTGTCTCCATCTGTTGATAGCCCGACCGAGTAGGACTCAGTAGTTTTGCCCGTTGTCTTTCACTTTCCCATTTAGCTTTTAGTTGTTGTTCGTTTATTTTCTTTTTTTCTGTGATGGTCCTGCCCCAGTATCAGCCATAACTACAACAGATAACTTCTAAAATAACATTAAAATACAATTAGGCCTATATAAAGAAATATCCTGCTACTCACTAACACAGGCTTTTCTGGTGTTACAAAGTTACCTGTGACCCGTCAGAATGTGTGCCTGGTAGCGCCGTCTACCTGCCGTAAATCATTTTGGGACTTCGCGGAACAAGAATTGGACCCGGGAAAAGGCACCAATAAAAACTATTTAGAAATAGCGATCTTTTCAATGTTAGTCTTGTTTGCTGTTACAGGTCATAATTACGCAGTTTCAGAAACATTTAAAAAGTTACATATAGTCACTTTAAATGAGGAGAAAGAAAATCTAATTTCCATACAAGAAAAGAACAAATAACAACTAATAACAAATAAAAGATACAGGGGTCATGCATGCACTGTATGTCATTTAGTCAGGAGAGAAATCCAGAAATCTTGTACCCATCTAATTTCGACCCAGAACACGAGCTACTGTAATGTGTGATCAATGCATGAACTCTCTGAAATTGTCTTTGGCTGACAAAGTGTTGCTCTTCAAGTTATCTTTCACAAGGCTCTGAAGAACTGTCTTATGAATCTTCTTACTCCTCGTGCTGCACATTGCATTAGAGCCTTTCCACGATGTTGCACGTTGGACTCCGTACGGTACGTTTTCATGTTTTGCCTTTCACATCTACTCAGTGTCATGCATCGATCCCAGAGGGACCGTGCAAAACTCTATATGTACGTTCCCTGCACTCGTTTGCATTATGTGTGTGGGGGCATGTCTCGTCATGATGTGGCCTGCAGAGGATCTCTTCGGAGTACACACTCAAACACACTTTACACATGCACAAACAATCACAAAACCCATCCACCCATATACACACACACACACCAGCATTTCCCTTTGACTCTGAGGAAATCTAAATCAAAATTCTGTGTGTTATAATGCCAGTAATGCCAATCCACACCGGAGCGAGCGCAGGGCATCCTGCGGGAGTGCTGCCTCGCACACACATCAAAGCCTTAATAAATAGATTGGCGTCCAGGCAGGCTGCTGTTTGTCAATATGTGTCTATTACATGCGGTAATATGGAACCAGATGCTCCCGTGTGAGCATCCCACAGAGCTAACTGCAATAATCAGGTGAATCCTGCATTATTGCTTGTTTTTCTGCAAATGTTGTACTTTGATCAGGATCAGGATCCTATTAGTGCACAAGGCCAACACGAATGTCTCTTTTAGCTGAAAATGGTATTTGCCTGTGAAAATGCAACCCGTTCTCACTCGTCAAACCTGTTTTCACCAACTGGTCAAATACAGCAGCTTGGTCAGTGTCCCTCAGCATCTGATACTAATACACAAGGTACCCTTTAGCATCAGGCGTTCATCTACTTGACCGCGGCTCAGTGAAATGACGTAGTATAAAGAGCGACAAAGTCAGGGTTGGGGTCAAACAAACCCAGGACTTTCACCAAGAAGAGCGTTGTCTGCCGTGTCCCGTTTGAAACCAAAATTCAACATTGACTTATTTGACGTCTCTTGCCGGATGTCAATCTCCTTACGCTATCAATTTTGCAAGGGTACTGTCACTGAATCTGGGGATTGCCGCCGCCCAGGGCGGTTCTGATTGGTTTAAAGAAGTACAAAAAAGCCAGAGCATTTTTCCAACTATCCTAGAAAAGCGGTGTAGCCACACCATGCTCCAACACAGCACTGTGGAGATAGATCTGGCAATGCGAGACTATTAGTCTAGTATTTTTGTTGCCTAATCCTAACTAAGCAGTTAAAATTTACTTATTTTAACCCAAACAACAATCTTTTCCTAAACCTAACACAGTAGTTTTGTTGCTTAAACCTAACCATACCCTGCATGTTGAAAAATGATGCCAAAGGGGTACCTAGGGCATTAAAAACGTGATGCCAAGGGTCCTGACCAACCATATGTGACAAGTTGGGAGTAAGAAAGTGATGAAAACAATGCACACAGGACAAGAGACAGAATATATTATTTTGCACAATATTCAACTGATGTAATTTAGAATTCATATTTTTAGGCACGATCAGTCGTGACATTTAACTCCAACAGACAGAGAGCACAAAACACAGGTAACTGGCAGGTTAAATTTACCTTTTCATCACGCACACTCCAGTTAGCGTACCCACACAATTTTCCAATGCAGTGAGTTCCCAGATCAGTCCCTCGGAAATAAATACCGGTAGTAAACCCCGTTCTTCCTCTTGCGCTCTGCATGGACTTCCTGGTTGAGGTCGATGTGGCCGTGAGCTGCTCCCGCGCCATAGTCCGGCGTGAAGGTCTGCTTGGTGCCGAGAGTTTTCTTATGATCAGGAGCGTCGCATACCGCTAAGATCAGAGACTGCCATGGCTGCTTTGCCCGGTTAAGATATTGTGCAAAAGCCTACTCCATTTTTTATTTTTATTTTAGTGTTTTATTGAATTTGCCTGATTTTTTTATGAGACGTCATTTTGATTGTTTTAGCTGACGGGTTATTGTAATTTTGTAATTTTATTGTAAGTTTGCTTTTAGTTTTCATTCTGTTTTGGATGAATACTAAATGCAATAATAATAAAAATAGATTGAAAATGTTTTTGTAATAGTGACTACAGCTGTTGTAGTACAGTGGGTTGTGGAGAAGCCAAGTGGCTCATCTTTCTTCTATATGCGGATGTTTAACTTAAGAGTAACATTGCTGTGTTTTGTTTTATTGATTATTTTCTTTCAATTGCAGTATTGCTTGAACGTTGAGGCCACTGGCTTCAGGTGCCTTTCCAGGTTGAATTTGGCTGTAGCTCCAATATAGGTTGCTTTTAGTATCTCCTCCATTTTTTTTAAAGGATTTTTTTAATATTTTTTTGCTGTCTTTTGCTATTTATGGTCATTTCCATTTCCAGGCATTAGTATTATCTTGGTTTAAATGTGCTGTATATATTTACTTTTCTCTCAAGACATAACATTTCTATACTTGTATCTATGTCTCTGAGTTTTAATTGCGGACTTGCCTGTGGTTGAGGGAACAACTGGTTTAGAGAATAAGTAAGTAATTAAAAGTAATAAATTGGGTTTGAACCCCAGGGTATGGTACTCTTTGGGTGAAAGTCCACAGGTTGCGTTGTCAACATTTGACCTGTAATATAATTTAGCCACCACCTCTTCAGTGTCTGGTTACACATAAATATCTACAAATGCACACCAAACGGCCACAAATGCACACAAGACACAATAACTGATAACAGTCAACCTGGTTCAGATATCATTGTTGCGGCAAATTGCAATATCAAAAACAGTTGACCTGCAATTTCAAAAAGTGAGGGATGGGATGTGAGCATATTTACACAGAGATCCATTAAAGGCAGCTACATTTTTCCAAGCAACTGTTGAGGCCGATAGCGGATACAATTTACCATCATTGCACTGTGAGTGCATGTTTACATATGCATATGCAATCGCCACATGGCTCTCCAAAGCCACCGCTTTCCTGGAATGGGAATGGATCCAGCTGTTGCCCTTGGCTACAGATTAATGTGTGTGCATGTGCAAGTATGTGAAGTGCATAAAAAAGCCATATCTATTTCTCACACACCTGTGATCCATTCTCTACCCTCCTCCCCTCAAAGTTTGCGATCTTCTCTTTGAGTTTTGCAGCTCAGTCGACAATCGCACACGAGCATGTTTGATGCACCGCAGGAATAATTCCACAGCGTCACAATGCACATATTGATTTGTGAAGATGGATTACGGACAATATGTATCAAGCTCGATCAATGAGATCAAAGCCTGGTAAACTCTAGAATATAATTCAGGGGTCATGACCAGCCATTATTCACCTTCCATACAGAAAGACGTGATTAGGGAAGGGTTTCACAGTGAGGCTATGGAGCCAGGATACTAACTGCAGGAAGACAAGGGTTTCCAACAGCACACTTGAAGAACTAACGGGATGTTGATTAGTGAGTGAGAGTTTCCCACAGATCAGAGGAAAAGTCTCAAGTTCCCCTTACATTTTGTGGATCCAATTTCTCCATCAGACTTTAACCTATCCAATAAATATTAGAATGCAACAATATTTGTTTCCCCCCTAGATTTCAACTTCCTTAAAAGCAAATTGTTTCACTTTGGGTTGAAGCCCACCAGCAGTTTATAAGTTCAACTGAAGGCAATGAATAAAAAGCAGAGAACAGAACATGCGTCTACAGCCAGGTTAGCGGTCTTCTGAGGCGGATGTTTTGCTGTATAACATTTACAATGTTCACCATTTTAGTTTAGCATGTTGGCATGCCATGCACTCAACAAAGTACTGTGGCTGATTGAAAAGTCACTAGTTTTAGTATCTAGTATTGGACAATCTTTTTTAAATTTTAACCTGTTGTGGCTCTAGATGTAAAGTCAAGGGATCGCCAACATGAATACAATTCATGCTGAGCGGAACATGAATTCATCATTTAACCTATTTTGCTCTTTGGGGAGCATAGGTCATTCATGAACTTTTTCCAGCTGGTTCGGTGTTAGGCTTTCTTCTCTACATGAATGGAACATGAATGTCTCTACCAAATTTCATTCAATCTATCCAATAGTTGTGACATTTCACTCAAATCTACAAATCAAAGTCATGGTGGCACTAGAACAACAGCCATCCACCAGATGAAAAGTCAAAGGATCACCAAAGTTGTTTATTCTTTGGGCACCGTGAATATATGTACCAGATCTCATCCCACACATCCATTTGTTCTAGACATTTCACTTAACCTGTCAACTTGCTGGTGGTGCTTGAGAAAAAGTCAAGGGATCGGGCAACGTCCGTAGGATTCATCTTCCAGGGACCATGAATGACTGATCAAAATTTCACTGAAACTGTTTAGAGGCCTTTCTCCACATTTGGAATCTAAAGTATTCATTGTCATTTCAATCAGAACCACCATCATCAAAAGCTCACATACCCTCCATTTCGCTTTATCCTCCTCATTATCGCCATCGGTATCGATGTTATCAACAGAAAACTTATTTCCTTCTGATCCTCCATCTCTTGCTCCTCTATCTCTTCATATCTGTCTCCATCATTACATTTTCATGTCATCATCGGGTTATCAAGCGATGGTTGCATGCAGATGCTGCCTCAAAGTCACCTTTATCCTGCAGATCAAAGCTGCCATCACTAACTGAAGACCAGTTACTGATGTTTGTGGCCCTCGCGGAGTTAAAACTCCCCTTATTGTGTGGAAGAAGGGGTTGACAGCAACGACACATAGCGCCCAAGTGATTGCGCTCCATTTCATCATGCTTGTGCTTTGTTGGTGTCAGCCAAACTGCCGAAGACTTGCAGATGGATTTTAACAGTTGAAATGAGAGCTGTTGACTGATTGGTTATGGGTACGTTGAAGATTTTTGAGGGGTCAATAAACGAAGCCTGGCGGGCGTCTCCGACTCAGAACGGGTGACTCGAGCTGGAGATCGTCATCACACTCCGTTTATTGACTGCAATCACATTTTCACTGCTACAATATTTTGCTTCCAGAGGAGTGAAGTCTAATTGCTGGGTGCTTTTTCTCACAAAGCATTTCATTTATGTTTTTGACAATGTAAATCCAGGTCTAAAAAGCCTCATCCCTTTCTGGACTTAGTTCTATCTCAAAGGAGGAGATGTGCTGTAAATATGAGAGGGATTTTAGGACTTTACACAGCTGAGACGTGCGATATTGGCTGTAACTTAATATCCTGACGATCTCTTTTTTTTACAGTGTGGAAGTTTATCGTCTTCTCTCTGCATGTGCTTTTTTATTGAAGTGCACTGATCATCATAAAAAGAGTTTTCATATGTATGAGACTGGAGTAGCATATTCAGGCGGGCCCGTCGCTAGGGGGGATCCCCACACCTTTGCCATGTCGCTCCATCTGACAAAATATTCTTAAAAAAGTGTGTTGCATTTGAGTCTTATGCATCCATCTGTATCTTTGGAACGTTCAGAAGTTCTTTAAAAGTGGTGCAAATTTCAGACAATACTGTTCTTATCTTTATGAAACATTACGCAAACGTAGTGTGGATTCTCTGCTAAGTTTTTATAAATGAGGCCCCAGGTTTCTACAACCAAAGAGCCTTTAAAATATGGAGGATTCCTCTTCTTTTTTTTTTTTTTTTACTTTTCTGACAAAGATGGAGTTTTGTACATACATTGTCTTATGTCAGATCTGATAAAGAGCAATATGCAATACAATTATTTTGTTACTCTGCCGTTACCGTGCACTACTCATGAAAAAGTGAAAATACCTCTGCTGAGGAAGAGGAAGCTACTGTATTTAGCCTCCAGTCTTTTCTGGAGTGATTCAACCGTGTCTGCTGTAGGTGTCAGAGCCAACCTGCTGGTGTCAGGTGGGTTACATTTCACAGGTTAACCTGATAACCCGCCAACAACCCTCTCGGGATTTGCTGTCACATTCAATTACCCCACCTGAGTGGCTGTGTTTGTATGTGAAAGCAAGAGAGGGAAAGAGAAGACAAGGCGGAGAGAGCGAATATAGCGCTGAAAGGAAAGAGATTGATGAATGCCTGTCTGTTGTTTACTTTCTGTAGGTATGCGTGTCTGCCTGTGTGTTTGTTCATGTTCACCCAATGCCTGCATGAGGCACATCCCAGCCATGTGTAAAAAGACTTGAATGTGTTTAATGTACCCATGTGTTTAATGAGAAGTTAATGTGATTTCCGCTGGTGCCTTTTTGAAGTCGCTCGTGTCATCGTCATCATCATCATTCAGCTGTGTGTTTGACCCGCACCGCGTCTTTCATATCAAAGAGTTACGTGTGGAAGACTGATCAGGAGCACTTTTGATAGTCTGTGACAGTGAAGGGTATCCACTTGTTGGAATAACCATGAGGTTGGTGACAAAGAAATCCCCATTTAACCTTCACTATGCATCTCTTTAACGTCACACTCAAGAATAAACTTTCCATCTTCATTACCACAGTCAAATAATGTCCGTCTCCATTGGCTCAATTAGTCATTATTTCTCCAGGGAACTTGTTGAAGCATATCGCCACACCTCCAGATCATTTAGAACAATGACTAAATAGAATTTTGTCTCCCCACTGATGAGTCCAAAAAGCTGCATCAGCTTCAGAAGAATAAGTCGTAAAAACAATGAGATTTTTGCCATTTACAAAACAAAAAAGTGCTTTCCTTTTAACAATGTGCTTTCCTTTTAAACATGTCTTTCAAGCCTCTAACATTCAAGGAACCTGGAAAAAAGGGTCCCTGCGGCATCCACTGTTAAACCAGCAAAAGTGGATTTGTACTAACACGCCCTAAACGCACCTGCACCAGGCGCTTCACACTGTGCGCTTAGATCGTTAAAATAGGGCCCAGAGTGTTAACGGTAAAAAAACAACAACCAAGTGCTTGGTAATATTCTTACCATTAAAGGGGTGATAGAATGCTTATATACGTGCCCGAATTATCCATAAGGGCACTTGGGCCAGTGCCCAGGGGCATCAACCATTCTCAACCAGTTTGGGGGCACCACATGACACGAGCATTAACGCTATTTTCCGTAAATTGTTATATTATTCACTTGAAATTGTTGAAAGACCATACATTACTCGTTTATGAACACTAATTTCACAATAATAATAATAATAATAATAATAATACATTATAAATCAATATTACATGTCCACTATCACTCCCCTCACCAATCTGTCAGAGTTGAGTTGGACCACAAGTACGCGCAAATGTATCATTTGGGGGATGGGAAGGGAGAGGGGGGAGGGCAGTTAGTTTCACCGTAGTTACCATAGTTCGGATGGGGGCACTTTGAGGTATAGTGCCCAGGGGCACCACATTGTCTTAATACGGGCCTGCTTATATAGGGTATTTCACACTGTTCCTTAAGGTCTCCTAATATGGTATGTAACATTGGTTGGGCTGAAAATTGCCCGAATGCTATTTTATGGGCCCTGTGAATATGGCCCTATTTGTAACAAGAGCTTTTCTTCCAAATATGATATGCTCATGAATATTTAGATGAGCTGCACGCTGATTGGTTTGAGCGAACCACATACAAATACATTGGAGACGAGACAGCAGGTCTCGTATTTCAGATACTGCAAAGTTATACATTGTCTGCTATTTCGTTATTAAATTCACTTCTGAGACTTTTTGAAGTTAGAAATCAACTATATAAAGCTCAAATATGGGCTGTTTTACAAAAATTGATGGCTAATTGAGAAAAAACGTGTTGGACTTTAGGAGCTCCACACAGTCTGACGAGAAAGCGGCAACCTCCATACACAGTGAAAGTCACCATTTCTCGGTTACTGGACTACTGGGGCTGCCAGCTGCCGGCATCACTAGAGTATATTTACAGTTTGGATTTCGTCACGGCATGTATATCACAGCTACCCTAAGGCCTTACAAAGCTTAGCCAACACGTTTGTCCGTTCTCAATTTAATGCATTTTTGTGAATTTTGAAGGTCTAAGAGGAGGCTAGCTAGCTCTCATTGATAGCGCTCCATCCAGCCGCGGGCTCTATCAATGAGACTCGCGGACAAGAGGCGTTTATTTTCCCGATCGTTTGTTTAAAGAACCCAACACACATATCCATTATAAGATTAACTGGAACCTGTGGTAAGAGATTGCGGGCGTAACAAGCTCGCTGACCGCACTCTTACTCACACACACCGGCCATTTAGCAGGAAGAGGGGAGGGAGAGCAGCGAGCTGCAGGCCCTGGAGCTCTGTCAGGGCAGCGGCGTTTGGTAGTCCAGTAACCCAGAAACGGTGACTTTCCGTGGGCTGCCAGCTGTGATGGAGCTCCATCTAGCTCACAGCAGGCTGGGATCTGTTAAGGAAGACAGGCCTTGCGGCGAGGCAGCAACCCAGGCAGCACTGGCCGCCGAACTCCGACACACAGTCCGACAAAATTTGCAATTAGCCATCAATTCTCGTAAAACGGCCCATATTTGACCTCAACATAGTGTATTTCTCGCATAAAAAAGTCTCCGAAGCTAATTTAGTGGTAAAATAGAAGATGAACAATATATACAATTTCTGTGACCTGTGCGACCTATTCAGAAGACTACCTGATCTCAGATCAGTGGTGTAGCCTATGTAAATGTTGGGGCGTGACAAAGATGGAGACAAAAGCCAAATAAGGAGGAGCCACCGAGATGACGTCAACTCGGTGGTTAGTTGAGATTCGCCCGTTTTCAGAGGCAGTTTGAAATTGTGAGATTTGCAGAGGAAAGAGATGTCAATGGGATTTTGAGGTTCTATGTATGTCCTATTTACCCACCAAACTGTTGTTATTCAACTATGACAGGGTAAAATCGGTTTTGCATTCTATCACCCCTTTATAAAAGGTTGAACTGGTTAAACCCACAATCATAATTTTAATGTTGTCTTAGGGTCAAAGTTTCTATATCAGAAATATGGGTTTCTTTAATTGAATTTTGGGTATTTTATTTCAATTTATAGAATCTCTTTCTTCCTAGACCACAGATGTGATTATGTGCTGCCATTAAGAATAATAAAATGGTTTCAAAACACTATCCTGACGAAACTTTGACATCTGTTGAAGTATTTGATAATCCATCAACAAATCTGATTTTAACTATTAGTTTAAATAATTTCTGTTTTATTAACTCCAAAATGACATAAAATGTCATGTACATTACATGACCATTGATCATGAATTCCAAAAATAAGTGTAAAACTAGTGGTAATACGTTGGTATGAAGTTGGCTAAGAAGGTGTAACACATAATTGGGTGATAATACGTTTTGCTTTATAAACAGTTAAAACAGACCGGGTTAATTTTGACCCAGGAGGAAAACAAGTGCGTGGTTGACGGGAAGACAATACAATTGTTAAAATATATTTCATGTTAAATATTTGATAAGCTAACATCATCTGAAGCATTAGTTAAACGCTAGTGTGTTTTTGTGGGAGAAAGAAAAGTTTATTTCATTTTAAGGGGTACCTATGTGAATTCTAAGTCTACTATAGTTTCATACTTAAGTGAAAAGGGTTAAAGGACATTTGCTTGAAACTATTTGTAGCTACTACTTTCTTTAAAGGATTTCAAGTGCATTGGTAAAGAGCAGCAGTAAAGAGATGTATGTTTAACATAAGTGATACCTTGAAGAGAAACACATTAAGAGAAACCAGAGTAGTAAAATACATTTATTTTCATTATACATGTACTTGGCTGTCCTGAAGATTTAATTTTACTAAGGTTTGTAGACATTTAAAATACCTGACATTTGTTTCTGTGGAAATACCAATATAGCTCACAGTGTGTGAGTTATGTAGTTCCACAGTGGAGGCACCACGCTATTATTTCTTGATTACTTCTTAATAACTTTACTTATGCCTATAATAGCATCTACTGGTAACAGGAGATTTAGTCAATTCACCATCAACTGCTAAGCACTCAGGATCCTGTTCAGCAAAATTTTAGTAACCTTGTCTGTCCTGGCCACAGCATCCACAACAATGTTGCTAGATGCTAGTCTCACATAGCCAGACATTACTCCACAGCGCAGCGGAGCAGCTAACGTTAGATGCTGGCTAAAATGACTTAAACTCGACTTAAAAATACGGCAACAACCGCTAAAAACACCACTACCTTGCCGTCCTCTCCACCCGACTGACAGCCACACTTTCTTGGCTTAAAATTACTCACCGTTTGTCAGCTACGGGCGCTGAACAGGCTACACGTTGTAGACAGCTGTGGCCCGCTTGCCTAATCCTCCAGTAACGTTAGAAGTTATGGCGTGTTAGCATAGTTTCCAGTGCCTTAAGTGCCATAGCTAGATCTAAGAATTGGTAAATAATCAGTGTGTGTGTGTGTGTGTGTGTGTGTGTGTGTGTGTGTGTATATAAAGTTATTTATGTGCCAGAGTGCCTTGGTAGTTGAGTGGTAGAGCGCATGACTAATATCTGCAATTTCTCACGTTTGATTCTTCGTTGCATGTCAGACCACTCTCTGCCCCATTTCTACACTGTCCACTGTCAAAAAAGGCAAAAAAGCCATAAAAATAATCTTTAAAAAACATGTGTACCTCGGCCAATCTGCATACTTGGCATGACACAAGTTTCTCCCCATTTCAGTTTGATGAATTCAAAACCTCCTCCACAACCCTTTTTATGTATATGTGATTTAACCGGCTTATAAGACAACACCAAACAAATGTTTTCTCCGCCCTGTTTTCACAGCCACAGAATTCCAAAATGCACCATGACACTGACATATGCTGCTGTTTTTCACAGCCTGGAAAATGTTTTTTTCCCCCCTCTTTTAATCGATCAAAGCATTATTGGCTGTAATTCATAAATTCTGAAAAAGGAGGGATAATCTGTCACTGCTGAAACAGATGTTATGCTTTTGAAGACTTATACCCATTTCTAGGGCAGTGCATGTGTGTGTGCGTGTCACTGGAATATTGCCACTAATTTCTCAGAATAAATCCAGTCCTTATTAAAGCATTTGACTGAAAAAGTGTGACAAGATGCATAGTAATCTCCTGCAGCTACTTAGTTAATACTGATGCCATTCAGTGTTATATGGACTTGTGACGCAAATGTAAATGCACACAGACAGCTTTGTAAGGCTATAATTCAGTAAGTGGCAAAAAAGGTGAATGTGATGAATAAAACATCGTAAAAAAACATCCGGCCTAAACAGAAGCTTTGTGGGACATTGATGATGTTACTGTAAAAATCAATGTGTAAATGTGAGACAACCCACACTCCTCCCACAGTGGACACGTCCACTCAGGTGAATTTCAGACATTAAATGCTGGTAAGTGTGAATGTATTGTTTGAATATTGGCAGCCCTGTCTCATAAAAAAAACTAGATGTTCCCATACAACTAAACTACAGAATCCACAACGTTTCGAGGGAAACTTTGACATAACACAATTACATTTCTAGTCAAAGTGTGCGAGAGTGGTCCGCGAAAAGTTGTGCGAAGGACGTCAGGGTGGATGGGTGGGTCAGGACTTTCACCCAGGAGGCCGCTGTTCGTGTCCCGTGTAAAACCAAAAGTCGAAGTTGACTTGTTTACGTAACGTACTTAACCTATGTACGTAACATACGTAAATTACATATGTAACTTGCGTAACAAACACACTTATTTTAATCTTAACCCATCATGTTTTTCTAAACCTAATTTCCAATTCACAAATGTGCGTAAATTGAGAATAATCTTGTTATACTACATGGTACTAACAACTGACCAGTTTAGACTGATTTAAATGTTTTGCAGAATTGCTAGCTAAAGATGCTTTTATACATTTAGCCTGTAACTGTCTGAGGGACAGTGTTATAAAGATTTGCTCTTGTGGTCTATATTTCTATATTAAAAACATTACAAATTTAATAAATAAGAGTTTAAAAGGGGATGTTCAATTTAAAATTGTGTATTTTACTTTAAAATTGGGTTTGAATGTTGTTCTGTAGTACAAATGTCATTTTTTATGTGGAGGTCAAATGACAAAGTTTAATGAAGGCCAACCTGTTGCATTGTGGGTCAAAGACAGACAGAGAGACAAACGTGGCAAGAGAGACACATGTACGGCTTCAAATTAAGATTATGCACGGTTCAAGAGGCGCACACGGTAATTTTGCACTTGTATTTCAGCCTTGTCACATTTATGTTTAATATTGTTGTACTTTCTTTACATTTAACGTATTGTTGTGAAGCTAACATTGTGGGCCCGTCTAGTTGGTGAAACGTGTTTTAGAGACTGTGAAATGACTGGTGAAATTGCATTTGACTTCTTGTATTTTATGTGTTTATTTTTCTTTTAGTTTTCACGGTGTCTTACGATAAAACGTGGAAATAAATGAACAAGGACATCTGTATGATGCGTGGCCTTACTCAATTGGACCAGTGTATTTACATAGCCTTTACCATTAGTGGTGCTGCTCTAGTGATGGCAATGATGGTCTGTCGACTTTGTTGATCCCCTTTTTTTTTTTTTTTAGCACTATCATGAGGTTGACTTTGGTTTTTTTGGTGAAATAACTACCTATAGGATAGATTGCCATGAAATGTGGTACAGACATGTTTGTTATTTTCTAAGACTTGACAAAGCTCCTCCAAAGCCATAGAGGACATTATTCATCTATTTTCCCAGGCTGGTGCTCTGTTTCTGCAGGTAATATTCCCCGTGTGTAAATGTGTAAAATCCACTTTTGTGCATTGCAAAAATAAGGAACAAATACTGCAATGGTTAAAAAATATGAATGCATTTTGACAGCTCAAAACAAAGCATTAACCGTAATGCTACGAATTACATCAGTAATAGAGCTACTATGGGGACACACACTTGTCAATGTGAATGGAGCAACCGACTCATAAGCAGCGTGGGTTGGTGTTTGAAAAGAGCAACACCTTTTGTCTTTGATAGAACAAAGTGCTTTGCATAGCACCCATTCAGCTAAATACATTCCCAGTATTCTGAATAACATGAATAGCAAAAATGAGCAAAAGGATAACAGGTTTGAATTCTTTCAAGAATTATGATATGGTGGAGTTTGACTTGTTGAATTGTTTGCTCATTACACTGAAACAATGATGTGAAGAAAACAAGCTGTAACCAAGTAAGGTAGTGAGTGCTTTGCCAGAACAAAACACTTAAAGAGCCCCTATTACGCTTTTTGTTTTTTTCCCATCTTTTAGTGTGTTATGTAGTTATGTAGTTGTGTATGTAATAGATATATAAAGTACAAAAAACACATTTCACTCCAAATGGAGCTTTCTCTCCCACAGACAGCACTTTTTCTCAACTGCCTGAAAACATCTTGCCCACATGCTGTTTGAAATTCTGCAATTAGTGATGTCACTGAGAAAGCCAGCCCAGTTTTTCAAATGTGCTGCACGTAGGTGCTGCCTGAGCAAGCACAGCCCGCTCAGTGGCTTGTTTGAATTTGGTTGACCAATCACAACAGGGCCAGCTGACCAATCAGAGCAGACTGGGCTTTTCAGGAAGAGCTCATTGTGTTTCAGATGGAGCCACTGCAGCAATGGCCAGTATGAGAAACACAATGTTTTTTGAACATCAAAGCATGTAAACCTATTCTAGGAGACCCCAAAAGCACAAATATGACGCTGAAAATTAGTATAATAGGGGCTCTGTAACCTGCTTAAGCCTAGTCCACACGTACAAAGGGAATGTTAAAAACTGTTTCCTTCGTTTGTTCTCGGAAAAAATCCTGTTCACACATGCACTGTATCAAAAAAAACGTAATTCACAGGAAACTCAAAAACACAATTAAAACACTGTCAAGGTAACGTTAGCCTACCATTAGCTAGCAGCTGGATTAAACCAACAAAATGCTGACAGCTAAACGGTGTAAAGTGTGACTGTATTTCACTGTAGAGGATTCCAACACTGAGACGTAACAGTCTGCAGCTGCCGTCGGAAAAACAACACAGATGGTGCGTTCACTTGAAACTCGCCTCACCAGCCTTGTGGGACATTAAAAAAAAATTAATTTCCCATCTAGTGGATGTTTTGGTCGTTTACCAGCAATTTACTGGTGAAAAAAGTCATTGTTATAAGTTATTTAATTTTTAATAAATCATTTAATTTTTACCATATGGCCTTAGCAATAAACAAACCGTTCTTAAATGCCGCTGACTGTCGTTTTGTGCTCCTATTACATTTTTTTTTTAAAGCATGCCAAGCCAAAAGCCAGTGATATAACCATGCAAAGTAGAAGAAGATGTGGGCCAATCAGAAGTTACCAGAAGTCAGACGTTCTCATCCATGACTTGCAATGTTGGCAGCTGATTTAAAATGCATGTTAAATTAAAAAAAGGTATTATGACTGATGCCTCTGTAGCATACCAGAGACCATTTTTAGACAGACCGATGGATCCAATGGTGTGCCACTGGACGACCTCTGTTTTCAATCAGTGCTGAGTTTGAGGCTGTGCAGAGCCAGCAGGAAAGCCGAGCAGCAGAAGAACTGCAGTCGGACCAAAGTTCAAAAGACTAATTTCCGCTCCATTTCCTCCAAAAAATAAAAAAAAAGCCAACTCATCTCTCTGGCTGTTAGATGACCAATCACCTCCCAACCCTAACAGTGCTGTGAGGGATCAATAACGAATCCAAGAATAAAAAAGATATTCTTTTTAGTACTTTTTCAAGGATAATGTCAGATTTTTCTCTTAAAAGCTAATCACATCAAGAGGTTGGAATAGGAAATAGGCCATGATTAGGAATAAGTTATCCTAATGGGAAGCTCACTGTTCCGGTGCATGCACTTGAGATGTGCGTATGGCCATCTTGACTGGCTCTGTGGCTGACCCGCCTTACTAGTTTCTAACGTCATTTCAATCCGGGGGGCTTTTTCCAAGCCCTTAAAATTATCCGTGTGTGTGTGTGTGTGTGTGTGTGTGTGTGTGTGTGTTGCCATAGCGACAGATGTGTGTGTCGAAGCAGTAGCGGATAGGATCCATCCTCTGCTGTATTTGAGGCGGCGACTTGTTGAATCAGGCCTCTGTTATTGGCAATCCTGGGTGTCTGCAGTGAATTTCTTAATCTGAATGTCTCTCGCACTGTAAAAACACACATCGTCCTCAAAGTAAACTAATTCCGCCACAACTAATAACACACGTCAAAAAACATGTCATATTAGCTTCTGCCTGGAAACATAACGCTGAATAAGATCAAAGAAAAAAAAGGCACAGACTCATACTTTTTCTGTTTGAGCTTCTGCCTCAATGACGCACTGCTTCTGCATCTTTCTGATTCAGTATTCTGCTGAGTAACTTTGTTTTGGATGAGGTTACAGCAAACTGTAAATTCACCCACGCAGTCACGCATAATTGGGCATAAACAAGGCAAAGATGGAAGGAATAAAGGAGAAGTAGCCAATCACTGCAGCCACAAACAGCCCACTTCTCATCTGCAAGGACCGCCTAGCGCTGATTAGCGGTTTTGCCTGGCAGTTACTGTCATCTCCAATTGCCTTGACTCACTTTTCACAGCAGTGTGCAACTGTGCAAAATCAGAAAAATGCTCAAAACTCATAAAGCACACAAAATGAAGTAGTGAATTATGCATGTTTATCATAGCATCAGGTCAATAAATATATAAAAAAGAAAATAAACAGTGGCAGTGTGGTGTACGATATATCAAATGCTGTATACTGTAGCGACCCTGCAGGACTAACATGGGAGAGACTCTTGGGGAGTTCATGGGGGGGAAGATGTTTCCCCTAGTTCAGCTGATAGGTCAGGTTCAGAAAAGGGGAGGGGGAAGAGAAGGGGGTGAAAAGTTGAAGGGAATAGAGAGTGAGAAAGAAAAGCCTGGGGGAGACACCCCCAGTGTTACCCCCCAGCTATAAGCTAACTCGCTAGTTTTGGCTACCAGCCCCTTTGTTTTTTCGGGCACTCTTTCAACCCCGTTATTAGCCTGTATGCTAGGGTAATAAAACCCGGTTCTCGGGTTAACCTTCAGCCCCCGGGTCCTTATCTTTCAGCCAGCTAGCAAGCCGTGCGGCGGAGCCGCAAGCGCTACGATATTGTACATTTCAGTGAGGACCGCAAGTGTTTCTGATGAGACCATCTCACCGTCGACAAAGCAACTGTAGTTAAGCAGGCTTAGATTACGGTTTTGTTGAAGTGTAAACAAACACAAAATTGACTTAGTGATCTGTATATGTATTTTGTCTAGTTATAATCATTTAGAAGATAGTGCTAATATGAGTTGTCCATACAGTTGTTTTTCAGGGATTTGGGTTAAAAATACAGTAAAATATTGGGAAAATACAAACAAGAAATACTCTTTTGCACAAGTAACACCAGGGTTTGGGATTGGTGATTTTAAAAATGTAGTCTGATAATTACTAATTACCTGTTTTTAAAAATGTAGTCAGTAACCTAATCCAAGTATCCCAATATTAATTGTTGTTTTTGGATTACCTCAATACCAAATATGGTGCATAACTTGCACCGTACTGTGATGTTGTTCCCCTTTTCTTTAAATACAAAGAAATGGCAAAATGTCTACCCAGTGAATGCTTTTTCCCCATTAACATTAAAGTCCATGATAAAATACTGGCAATTGTTAGCTATGTTTTTACTCGACACTGGAGTGGTGTTGTGTGAGATGTTGTGTTGTAATATGTGCATGGTAACTTTTTTTTTTAAAGATTATTTTTTTGGGGCTTTTCCCTTGTTATTAAGTCATGACAGTGAATATACATGAAAGGGGGAGAGAGATGGGGGTTAACACGCAGCAGGTTGGATTCGAGCCCGCACCGCTGCAGGACTCAGCCAACATGGGGCGAACGCTCTTATTGGGTGAGCTAGAGGCCCATGTTTCAGTAATCTGACTACGTTTTTTTCTGTAACTTTAATGAAATACAGTTACCTTTTTTGTATCCTAAATCATTTATCGCCGTTCCATGTATTCTGTTATTACATAAAGCTATAGTCGTGTAGTTCCTGTCTCCCCCATGAGGAATTCTACGTAATGACAACAAAACTGTGGGCACGTACACATGATACAAGCCTTCTGTGATCGCGCAACACCCCCACCCGTCCTCCTCTTGCTCGTAGCCAAGGAGGACATGGAGGATAAAAAAAAACATCATGGACTCTTCAGAAGAGGTAATTATCTTCTCTCAAGCTTTTACGTGCGAAAGTCGCCGGACGACACAATTTTCTGAAAATAGCCATACTGAGAAATCTAGAAAGAGTTGTGTGAAGCTGATAGTCTTAATTAGCTTTGTATCAACTCATTTGGCAATGGCTTGAACGTAACGGACGTTCCTTAATATTAAAAAGTTACGCACTAAAGCTTTAAGCCCGAGCACCACAGGGCACCTGTAGCTCTTTTTGCTTCAAGTCAACAAGTCTTTGATGCTCAGCGAGGCTGATCAGATAGCTGTTAGGGTATTCACTGGCATTCACATTTCACTGGCTGCACTTCATCTTCCACTAATGCCATCTGCGAGCACTGGCACCTTGCCCAGAGCAGGATGGACGAGCGTTAAAGGGTCCTGTGTTTGTGTGTGTGTGTGTGATGAAGAGTGAGAATGAGTGCATGGCTGATAAAATTAGTAAGCAGGTAAGTGAGTTGAGCTAAACCAGTCCATGTTCATATATTACAGCATTTGCATTTTTGTGATTTTAGCTCAGGTGGCACCAAATAACAGCCAATTTGCTCTTCCATGCAAACTGTTGTGCAGTTTGTTGGGAGCTGAGAATGTATTGCAAACCATCCACGGGAAATAACTGCAAAATGCATGAGTTTATTGCTGTGAGAGATGTTGACATTTCTTGGCCGGCAGCCTCCTCATAATTGGAAAGCTGAGTAGAACAAAATAAACGGAGGAGAAAAAATGCAGTCTGGACCTCATGCGTGGTCACCTACAATGGTGGAATGTAACAAAGTACATTTACTCAAGTACTGTACTTAAGTACAAGTTTGAGGTACTTACTTAACATGAGTCTTTTCTTTTTATTCCACTTTCTACTTCTACTCCAATACATTTTGAGAGAGAAATATTGTACTTTTTACTCCACTACATTGATCTGACAGCTTTAGTTACTTTACAAATTAGGATTTGTGCACGCAAAACCAGTGTAGGTTATAAGAAACAATGTTTTATTAACAAATTCAACTACCTAACAATATATAAAGGCCTACAAGTACAGGTGAAATGATTAGGCGATTAAATACTTATTTGATTGACGTTTCTAGTTTCTAAAATGTGAGGATTTTTCTGCATTGAGTACTTTTAACACTTTAAGTACATTTTTCTAATAATCCATACATACTGTTACTTAAGTAACGTTTTCAATGCAGGAATCTTACTTGTAACGGAGTATTTTTCCCAGTGTGGTATTAGTATTTTTACTTAAGTAAAGGATCTGAATATTTCTTGGTTTCATGGTTGAATCAGCTCCATCCTTCCCTTCTCCTTCATATGTATCCATTTCCTATATTTAGCATGTCTTTCATTACCAGCCTGTCATTCCTTACCTGTCCACTAGTCACCAGTGAGCATCACACCTGCCTCTCATCTGACCTTGTTACCTGCCTACCCAGCTGCTCTCCATTACTTATTAGTCTCAGTTCATATAATGAACTGTTACCCCTCGCTGACTTCCGGGCCATCTACAGCATGTAGTCCAGTTTTTTACATTGCAGCCAGCTTTTGTTCTGAAGATTAATACCCGATTTATGACACTCCACTCTTGAGCGTGGAGACAACTGTTAAGTTAAGATGCTCATTAAAAAACGTAAATCGCAGCAAAGACTGCAGTCATTCAATCATCTCTGATTTTAGTGGGATGTCAAGTCATTCAATTTCTGTCCAGAAGACCTATATGTGCCTGTACTTTTGACTTTTGTTTATGAGCCCTGATTCACTTATGCTACGTTTACATGTGGCCGGCTATTTTCATAAACGGACATTTCAACTTCTCTGTTTTCAAAAATAACATTGTGCACAGCTGCAGTTTTCAGAAAAGTGTTTGTTTACATGTATCCGTGTATATATGCCATCAATGCAGTCAAGAGCATGCCAGACCTGTAGGTGGCAGTGTAACGAGAATCTCAAGCCCACGTTAGCCAATCAGAATCCGGAAAATGGCAACAACAGCAACAAATCACTTCCTCTTTCTCTCTCTCTCGGCTGCCTAAACTTCCCTTTGTCTCAGTTTACATGCAAAGGTGCAAAAGAAGATTTAAAAAATCTCTACTCTGGCCGGAGTTTTTAGAAAGACTCGGTTTCAGAGGCAAATTCTCCATTTGCGTAAATGGAGGGTACAAACAAAGGGAAATGTCTCAGTTTGTAAAAATAACCATGTCCGTGTAAACAGGGTCTTAGTTTGACAGTGTGGACATAAAACAACCAAAAGCAAAAAAAGCAACTCCTCCACCTATCAAACCAAAGAATCTACTTACTGGTTAATGTGATTTGCATCTTATTTTTGCCAAAGTTTCCTCCTTACTGATTCTCTAAACTGTGTCACATTTTGTGACAAGCTGCACCAAATTAGTTTTAATATTAAGAAGGCATCAAAGCACTCGTAGTGATTAACCCACAGATAATTGTCGCCAGACTCTGCAGCTCTATGGAGCATTTTAGCATCTTTCAGTTAATTGTCTTGGTTTTTACGGCGCAACTTTACTATGTTTTTGTCCAGTGTCTTTGACACCGGGGATGTTTTGTTCGTACGATTCATTTGCACGTCGATATATTTTTTTCCACACAGTACACATATACGCATATTACGCAGCGATAAATCAACCTCATTTTTGTTTTGGAACAAGGTTGATTTTTCTGAGCTTTTGCAACGCAAACACAGACATCAACCTATTACGTTGTGTTGTTCACTTATAAGGATCATACAACAACTGTCTGAACCTAGACTGTATAGAATGCCAAGGTTGGTTTGGGTGGTGGATGGGTCAAAAATACAGGACTTTCACCCAGGACACCGGGATTCGTGTCCCATTCGTGTCCCGCGTGTCGCTGAAACATACATTTTGTGTAAAGGCCTATAGATAGGACAGTAGACTCACGACACAAGGAAAGATCTCTTCAAACAGTCGGTTAATTATTGAATTAGTGATACGTTTGAATAGCCTCACAAGCCAGACCCACATCAAGATGTTGGGTCAAATTATCTCTGCACGTAATAGGATAGTGCTACAACCAGGTAGAGCAATGAAGAAGGTAGAGAAGCTAGTTGATAGATTCAACTTTAAACTTTTGCCCATCCGGTCGGCAAGACTCCGAACACATCTTCCTTTTTTAAGAATGACTTCAGTGCTTTTCTTTGTTCTTTTCTCAAAGAAAAGCTTAACTCCAAGTCTTCCAGAAGACTGCTGTTCCCAGCAGCAGCAGCAGCCATAAGCCCGCCCGCCGACTCTATACACGATGTGATTGGCCTGACCAGAGTTTGGTTTGTCCAGCTTGCAAGCCAACGGAGAGTGCCTAGACCCCCCCGGCTGCAAATTAAATTTGCTGCCACTAGGGTGCGTCTAGATTTCTAGGCTAACGTTTGAATTCTTTGTTCAAAAAATAAAATCGGCCATGTTGATGACATTGATGAAAAAGATGAAGATTGTGTCGAATGGCTTTCCCCGAAGCAAGCAGGTGAGACTGACACTTGGAAGCAAAGTTATCAAAATGAGCTGTGGCATATAAAAACCAGGACATACCATCTTACCCTGTTGTTGTGGCATTTTTTAATTCCTTCCCCCTCACCAAACTGTTGCGAGCCCAGAACTTTCTTTTAACTCTAATTTCAAGTGAAGCAAACTCTCAGGTCCTTTTTAACGGAGGGCATGAAGAGGCAGTGGGAGCAGCATTATGCTTCTCATTATCACTGGATCCAAGTGCACTTTTACCACGGGCTACTGGCAAAGCTCATTAAAACAGGCCAACAATGGAGACACATTCTGAACTCAGAATTTTCTCTGTCAGACTCGGTGTGGAATTTCACAGCCATGTTTTTATTTATTTTTTATTTTTTTTAGATTCTTGTATAAGTAGTTGGAGTGGTCATGGGAGGAGATAATTTGAAACTGACACTTGGTGATCCAGTCCTCACACCTTTATAACAAGAAACACAACTCCCCACTGATCATCCCCTTTTGCTTGGTCTTTTTCAGGGCCATTTTGCATTCCCTATGGAATTCAGTCAAATAGTTGATTACAGATGCTCCTCGGCTGGAATATCAGATGCTGTGAGACCACAGCATGGTGGATGCCGCTTCACTTGGAAGCTAACTGTGCCTCATGTGAAAGTCTGTTTGCCTCCCTAAGTACATTGTTAGAAAGGCACAACATTGTACATTTTTCTCCCTACATTTATTTTTACCAAAATGTAGGCATATTTGTGCTGGTCGCAGACATGTAACCATGGAGTTCACCAGACTTAAACTTTTGGCTCTGTTCGTATCGTTAGAAAGGACACAACATTCCCTACATTTTGACTTAAAATAAATGTATGAGAGTTAAAACTGTGGATGGTATAGCAAGGTAAAAATAAATTTGCATCTGCTGCTCCTCATTCAGGAGTTGGATCCCCCACTCTGAGTCTGTGCATTCTATCCAAAACACACTAATGTAAAAATGTCTTAAGGGCTTTTTTTTAAAAGCCTCAAAGAAGGTTGAATATTTCAAAAAGTATTAATGTGATTTGAAAGTTGAATACTACCCTAACATTTTAAAGTTTTGAATACAGTTGCTCGAAAATTCTAAATAACCAAACACAAACTCGTCCTCCTATCATGGAGACTCTTTACTTTAGGCTGTGTTGTCCTCTCTTTTCAGGACATGTCAAACAGCAGATTTACTGTTAGCCAGTGTTGTTCAGATGTGCACCAAGTAGTAGGCAAACTGTCAAAATTTCCTGCGGAATTTTCTAGTTATTATTATTATTATTATTTTTCTTTTCCGTTACACAGAAATTATTGTGTGACTGTTTTGAATCCATGCACCAGAAATATCTTGTTAAAAACAACACAGTGTGATATGTACAGTGTCAGTACTTTTATTTTACTTCTGCCATAAATTGAACACTCATTACAAAAATGAAATATATAGGCAGTTTACCAAAATGACAAAAAACATGTATTTTTCCTCTCACCCTCGTGGTTTCTATACATGTCATGCAGATAGGTTCGAGAAAATGTTTTGAAAGAATGTCTCTGCAGTTGTAAAATGTTCACCGAGAACGTATCTGCTAAATGTTGACTGACAACCTATTTCATTTATAATGTTTTTTTTTTTTAATTTAAATTTTATTTTGATATATGCACACAGCTAAGCAGAAATCACCTATACAACTACACATTCATGGATTTTCCCCATATTATTGTAGCTCCTGGTGTGCATATAATAACTAGAAGCAGAATGGAAATTTGCATGCTTTCATAAAATTAGCCCTCTATACATTTCTTGTCTCTCCTTGCATATATATATATATATATATATATATATATATATATATATATATCCCAATCCACTTTATTTATATAGCACAATTTTAACAAACACAAGGTTTCCAAAGTGCTGCACAAAAGATAAAACAAAGTAAATAGATAACACAATAAAAGCAGAGGTACCCACTGTAAAATAAATGCAATAAAAAACGATTTAAATTGAATTAAATAAGTAAACATCAATTAAAATATGCAAATATGCAAATAACATCAACACTCTACCTGGTGTTAAAAGCCAAATAAAAGCGGTAGGTTTTAAGAAGAGTTTTAAAATTAGACAGAGAGGAGGCTTGTCTAATGTGCAGAGGCAGTCCGTTCCAAAGTTTTGGAGCTGCAACGGCAATATATATATATATATATATATATATATATATATATATATATATATATATATATATATATATATATATATATATATATATACACACACACACACACACACACACACACTGTGTGTGTGTGTGTGTGTTTGCCTTAATTGTTTTCCCAATAAGTCTCAGTTGAAAACCATGTGAATGGAGCGAAGATGCTCTTTTGGATCAGTTCCATGGCGTGCAGAAGAAGGTTGGCCTCCAATGGCCTCTACCTGTGTGCGTGTATGAGTACTCCAACTGGAGTTTCAGAGCATGAGAGTGAGGACATTTTCATAAGGTGAGGACACCTTTGAGACTTTGGGCTTTTCAAGGGTTAGTTCGGAAGTCACACAATAACACAAACTAACTAACCAATTGAGGTTAGGTCTCCAGAGCAAGGTCATTTTGGCAAAAGAAATGAGGAGAATATATAAAAAAAAAAAAAAAACAGAGTTCTGGGAATTACGTGTAATATGACAAATGTACACTATGAAAGGCCGACACTGTAGATGGAGGGTCAGATAGAACAAGTGCGTATGGGAGGGAGCAGGAAGAAGCTAATAGGATTTGGTATTACCTAATACACACTATTCTCTGTGTAACAGCCAGGATCCGGCCGAAGCAATATTGATTTGAAACAGTGATCCGTCTTTGTAGTTGAACCCAAGCAGACAGCAAGAGAGACTCCACTGAGCTAATAGCCTTCACTCACCGACATCCCTGCAAGCAAAGAACATGCAATGAGAGCACAGAGGTGAAGTGTGTGTGAGAGACAAAGTGAGTGTGTGTGCATCTGTTTTTGAGTGCAGAAAGGTGTTTGTGAGAGGGAGGTCTCTGTGGGAGTGAGCTGGAGTGTGTGTGTGTGTGTGTATTTGGGACGGAGTATGCATGAGTGCACATGTGCAAATAAGTGTGTGTTTGCATGCGAGGGGTTTAGGCAGTGTGACACCTCCCGGCGCCCTTCGTTCACCTATCCCCTAATCTCTGCCGACTCCTAAGTGAGATAAGAGCTTACTGACATTTGAATATTCTGACTACTCGGCTGGAATATCAATTAAGACCAAGGCGGCGCTCGCAGCGTTGCCTTTTTCTCTTCTATCCTGCTGTGCTTGTTTCTCCTGTCACTCCAGCGGCCTGATCGTGTTGAGAGAAAAGAGAAGAAAAAAAAAACACAAAACACTTCACGTGAACACTAACAGATTTGCAACACCACGGGAGGTTTGGGAGACTTTGTGCTGAGCTCAAAACTCGGCTCTCCCTTCACCGAGTGGCTGATTGTCTCCAGGCAATCAGGAGAGATGAGATGCGATGCTGGCGTTAGATAACAGATACCTTTCCTTTTGATCTGTCCTCTTTCCGCCGAGCTCCGTGCAATTTCAGGGGATTTGATTTGATTCAATTTCCCTCTAATCTCGCTTGCCTCGTCCACATTAGAATGTGTGGAGCTGCGTGTGAAGTGCAGAATTTGGGGGGACGTGGGACTGATGAGAAATTTTCAGTTGCTTTGAGTAACGAGCAGCCCTAAAAAAATTGGAGGGTTGCATAAATCTGCATACATAACCCAAATGTGACCAAGAGCATATTGAAATAAAGTCATTCATCCTCCCTTTGTCAATTCCTTCTGTCAACTTACACGTCTCTGGCCTCCAAAGAAAGTCAAACGACTACATTATTCATTATATTTATTATCATGTAGATAGAG
Organism: Perca flavescens; assembly: GCF_004354835.1. NCBI lineage: Eukaryota > Metazoa > Chordata > Actinopteri > Perciformes > Percidae > Perca > Perca flavescens. The sequence continues at coordinate 19,679,028 of NC_041351.1, read as the reverse complement.
CTGCGGCGGGGCCATTTTAGAAGAGTGATTTTTTTTTTTTTTTTTTCTTTCTTCGTCTTGCACAGATTCACACTTGCATATGCTAAATCCAGAAATGCTGAGAAGAAACACTTCTGCGGTGTTAATCTTCCCAGCAAGATGTATGCAATCAATTCAAACACTTTAATTAGTGAAGCCCCCGAGCAGAGCAGTTCAAAAGTTATCAAAATGACTCCAATAAACGTTCTGAAGTCGCAATTTCAAACTCTAAACAATGTTGGAATGTTGTTTCCAGAGGAAAAAGAGGGTGGGAACACAGACAGTGGAGGGGAAAAAGGTGTAACACATGAGAAATAGAGGCACAAAGGAACAAAATAGAGAGTGGGTTTGCTACTGTATAGCAGAGCTCACTACGCTGGCCACCCTGGAGACGTACAGTCTGGTAAAGGAGCCACTGACTTATTGTGTCCTGTTTGAGCTGCCTTCACAAAGAAGCGCTTCTGTATCTATCAGACTCAAAAGAATCTGCTGAGTAACTTTGTTTGGGATGAGGTTACAGCAAACTGTAAATTCTCCCACGCAGTCGAGAATAATCCAGAATAAACAAGGCAGGGATGGAGGGAATAATAAAAGCTTGAGCTCCTATCCTTTCGCCTCAAACGACTCCTCGTCCCTTCGCCTTCCTCGTTTTCACTCACACCCTCTTCTTCCCAATCTCTCCCCTTCTTCATCTTTTTCTCTTCCCCTCTCCCCAACTCTCCCCTCTCTCTCTCTCTCCATCAGTCCATCTCACTCCCCACCTATCCACAGTTGTTGCCTTGGTAACAATACAAAGAGATTTTTCTTTGCAGCTCTGTCACCGTGGCAACGCTTGGCTTTCCTCCAGGCCGTTGTTGGAAGCGCGCCGCCCTCCGGTCCGCTCCAGCCAGCTTGTACTGACCACCGTCGGACCGAGGCCATCCGTTGGCTGGAAACCGCTCAAGCGCAGATGCCTCTGCGTGCTTTGGACGAGATGTAAATACTCCAAGATGGAGGGTCTATGGAGGTGAACCTGCTGGAGATTTGTGTTTTGATTGTGGCTGTGGTAACGATGTTAAGTGTTTGGCTTGGAATGGATTTACTATCTTTTAGAGTTATTTCCTGGTGCTGCTCTGGTTTTGGTTTGATTGCATCAAAATCACACTCCTTCTCAGAGTCAGTGGATACACGTTAATGTGTTTAGACACCATCATAGAGCCTCCTCCTAACTTTAGATCCTACCTCATTATGATCAGGTTTTGACATTTTCAAATTATATTTGGGTGATTGTTGCCTGTGCATTCATGGTTCAAGTGCAAACGGCAACTGCTAAAAGGTAATCCGGCATACTTTTACTGATGCAAACCTGCCAACATGTAAAGAAATATGCTAAAAATAAATGAAAGATTAGCTCAAGGCGTAGCCCACGGATAACTCATTGACTCCACAACAACAATATAGAGTTGCATGGGGAGCTGTTCCCTATGTTATGTTGCTAAAATAATGACTGGTCTCAACTTGTAATGCAACAACTCTCTTCCTTTATTTCCGGGAACCTGAAGGCACAAAAAACAGCGCACACCTACGGTGGCCTCTCAGTGTCAAAAATGTGTAACGTGACACAAGCATGCTGAATAATAGAACTAACAATGTGCGACGTAAAACAGTCATCCTGAATAACATAACTAGAGCTGTATATACTGTATGTATACTCTATGTATTACATAAACACAACACCCTACCCTGGTTTCAGAGATAAAAGTCCTTTTCATTTTTCCAATAGACAACTTTATGTGCACTTATACGGCTTGGATGGACATGGAACTCTCCTGCTTGAATCATGAGTTTGACTGCATTAGAAAATAGTTAGTCTATATCCACGACCTTCCACCTCCAGGATTGCTCCGGTGCTGCCAGAAATTTTGCCAGATGTCACTCTTTTTGGCCAGATGTCCGTTACCTTCCGCTTTCTTTGTGTTGGAATTTTAAACTCTGGTGGATTTCTGAGGACTCTGGTTAACTGCTCCTCAGATCTCTGCAGGGTAAATCCAGACAGCTAGCTAGACTCTGTCCAATCTGAGTTTTCTGTTGCACAACTAAAAACAACCTTTGAATGTACACGTTCCACCAAAACAAGTTCCTTCCCGAGGCTATTTTGCAGCAGCACCTTGTTTCTGTCCGGCGCTTAGCGCTCTCCAAGGCATTTGTGATTGGTTTAAAAAAATGCCAATAAACCAGAGCACCTTTTTCTCCCATCCAGGAATGCTGTGTGGACTAGCCAGACCGTCCTTCGCTGCATTGTGGAGGAAGGTCTTGTAAAGCGAGACTAGAAAATCCCTTCCTTGATAAAATATTAAGGACTGTGGAACAAGAAGTTAACAACTTTCAGCAACTAATCTTCAAATTCTGTTAGATACGCCACTAACGGAGGGTGGAAGCTAAAGATTATGGTGTACATTGTTTCAATAAATTCACTTGCTGATTCTTGGTCAATTTTAGATTAGTCTGGTTTACCGGATGTACAGTGTGGGTATAAATCCTGCTTCTGCTATCGCTGCTATTTATTTTGCAAGGGCACCGTCTTTGCATCCGGGTCTTTTTTTCCCCTTCTCCCAGAATCCTAACTCTGCCGGACCATTCTCCAGAGCTGACCCAGTGCTGTGGAGGTCTGGCAACGCAAGAATGCGAATACATAGGAAAACAATGGTACAGCCAGCGCAGAGCGGTTTCACCACGGATCATGTGTAGTCAGCTTCATGGGAACTGTAGAACTGTTCTTAGTTTAGTAGTTCTTAGCTTAGAACATGATTTCTTTTTGGGCATTTTAGGCCTTTATTTTTATGCGACAGATGAAGACATGAAAGGGGAGGGAGAGGGGGGAAAGACATGCAGCAAAGGGCCGCAGGTCTGAGTCGAACCCGCGGCTGCTGCGCCGAGGAGTAATCCTCTATATATATGGGCACCTACTCTACCAGGTAAGCTACCCAGACACCCAGAACATGATTTCCACAGAACAGAATTAGCCTAAAAAACAGAAAAACAATAGGACTGGCAAAACCTATTAATAACTTAAATAACTTTTTAAATAATAATTTTTCACTATCAATATATATTGTGACATTTCTATGGCTCAGAATGATATTTCCTTGTTCATTATGGAGAACAGCAGTTGGGACAGAAATTAGTACATAGTTTGGCCCAAAATATAAGGTCTGATAACTGAGCTTATGAAAGATCCACTATGATAGTGTTGAGGAGAGAGAAGTGGCTGAGAGTCACTTTTCCTCCGCACAGGCCCATAATTGCTTGCCACACCCCTGCTGGTGGAGCACAGATATTGCTGCAAATGCTAATGCTGCACAGCTGGTGCTGAAACTGTGCGCCACTCGCTAGGCGCAGCAGCCAGTTGGCAACTAATGGGCTTATTACAACAGCACCAGGAGACATGACATTTTGGATGTATTGTTCCAATGAGTAAAATGCACTTTAGAGATGTCACGCTAATGGGATTGTGTTTTGGCAGGCTGGTTCTAGCAGGGTTTGGGAAATTCTGCGTTTACCAAGCCAAAACCTGGCATCAACACTCCGGCAAGTGATTACACTTGGGTAAGAGTGTCAGTGTTTTGTTGTTGTGGCGTCTTTTGTTGGAGTGTCATTTTTTTCCCCTTTCTTTCCTTTCTTTCAAATACAGCGGAACTTTGTCTCTGCATCAAGGCCTATTGAAAAGAGAGATTTCTCTGGGTACCGTCCAGACAGATTAGTCTCCTCCCTACCCTCATTGTCATGGTGACTGGCAGCACACAGTCACAACAAAACCACTTGAAAAAAAGAAGTTCTATATCCAAACTGTTCTACAAGAATAAAGGGATGCTCCTCACAAGGAGTATTACTCCTAGCCTGTGAGAACAGTTGTATGATGTTTTCTGTGGCTATGCAGGGAATCTTCCCAAGTTAGGAAGAAAAACCCTGATGATGTCATCATTTCCAACTTCTTCCTTGTTCCTTGTGCTGGTAGTGCCAATTCATATAAAGTGGACCACCAATGGGTTTATTTAAGAGGCGTCAATACTGCTTGATTTTGTCTCCAGTAAAGGACTTCTTGTCATTCGGTTCCTCTTTCATCATTAGTTGAAATAATTAATCCAATTTTTGGCTTTTAGCGTTGGATCTAAATTTATACATTTAAGCTATAAAATTGGTTGAAAAAAAGCAGTAAGTACAGTTAAAACCACTTACAGCACTGACCATGTAACATCCCCTTGGACATCCGTGTGTCAGTCTGCAACGCATTCTCACGAACGGGTTTGTGTCATATCGTACAAAAACGTATCTGCAACAATTCGTATGATACATGACAGTGACAAGTTTAGCAGTCGTTACAGTTACGTTTAGCTGAGAAAAGGTGACTGTTGTGCAGCAACAGCAGTTAAGTTAAGGCACCAAAACGACTTAAGATTAGAAACAAGTTTGTGGTTTCGGTTGAAACACCGGCCCCCTTAAGTAGTACTCCCGGGACATGGACATCTATTTCCTGGGTTTTAGGACCCATCCCTACTCCTCTTCCTCCCTACGGCAGTATTACAGTACATACAGTATGTATATGTCAGTCCCTCCAGAAAAACGCGATTATGCGATCGCATAATTCAGTGCATAATCCGCCAAGCTGGGCCCGCATTTTTTGCCGCATAAATTGCCGATTTCCGTGCAAAATATGCGGGGCTTGCGTGATTTCATAATCCCTGCATTTTCGTTGCAAAAAAGTCACATATATCTTAGCAGAAAGTTGAAATTTTTTGAGTTTACTTCACACAAGAGCAGCCATTTTTCCCTGTTGCCATGGGAACGTTATGAAGTGACGTAATTATGCGACTTGAACACTGAAAACAAGGGTGTTGGAGGGGGAATCACTTTTTAGGGCCCGAGCGCCGACGGCGGCAAAGGCCCTATTGAAACTGAAGGAATTATTTTCTGCAAGTAAATTGGCTTTTTGAGGGGCTTAACATATTCAAAAACTCACCAAAATTGGCGGTCGCATCAAGTTTGTTGAAGATTTACGTATTTTAAGGGTTTCGGGAATAGGCGCGCAAAAATGGCTCGCTAGCGGCCCCTACAAAGTGAAAAAAATGTATCCCCTGCAGTACGTTTAACGTAGACTCACGAAACTTGGTACACATATGTACCATGTCAAGCTGTACAAAAAACTTAATTAGAGCCATACCCTAAACCCAACAGTAAGTCCGCCATTTTGATTTCAAAGTTTGAAATTAGTGCGATTTTGGCCATTTCCACATGTCGTACTTTAACGAACTCCTCCTAGAGATTTCAGCCGATCAACTTCAAACTCGGTCTGTGCCATTTTAAGATGTTAAAGGTGAAAAGTTGTTAAAGGCAAAACTTTTCGTCATAGGGCGTCGCCGTGGCGGGGCGGTCATTTTGTGTGTTTCCCCATCAAAACAGGAAGTGGGTTTAACTCAAGTGTACATTGTCCAACTGGCTTGAAACTTTTCAGGATTCATAAGACTCCAACCCTGAGGACAAATAAAGGCCGATATTTACTTAAAGTCATAGCGCCCCTTAGTGGCAACAGGAAGTAGGCCTAAAAGTCAAGGTGCTATACTTTAACGAACTCCTCCTAGAGATTTCACGCCCCTTTCATAAATGCTGACCCATCTAAGGTAGAGTCTTGTTTGAGGTGTCATTGAACTCAGCAGAGACTTCCTTCTTCATTGGTGATGGTTTGGCCCGCCCCCAATGTTAAAGCCAGGCCCCCTTTCGTAAATGGTGACCCGTTTAATGTAGAGTCTTATGTGAGGTATCAATGAACTCAGCAGAGACTTCATTTTATATTGGTAAAGGTTTGGCCCGACCCCTATACTTTGGCCACGGCCCCTTTCACAGATAACGAAACGTATGACGTAGAGGGCTAGATTTATCAAGCCGTTTGCGCCTGTTTCCAGGCGCTATTTGGTCGCAAAGACGGACGTAACCGATGCGGGTTATTTACAAACAGGGCGCACTTGGGTAAAACCGCAGATTGACTGCCACATGAGCGAGAAGAGACAAGTTGCGCTTTCAATATGCGTTCGTGGGAGGGTCGTGGTGAAAGTGGGAGTTCCACCCAAAAAGGTGGGAGGATAAGCGCAAAGTGCGCCTAATTATATATTCCGTGGTATTTACAAAGACTGTCAGTAAGAGCGCGTCTCTATTCTGCGGGGAAATTCTCCGCCTCTTAAAAGCAGGTCTAAACCAGCCGCAATCGAGTTTCCTCGTAGACCTTTATGCCGCTGGTGAAATGGCAACAGTAATTTGAGCAAGACGAAGACATAGGCGAGGCTGAAAGTATTTTTAACACAAGAATCACACTTTGTCAGTGAACACAACATCATTTAGCGTTACAGATCAAGCAGCCATGCAATATTAGAGTTACTGGAAGAAATCAAAGATGACATTGAATCACCCACTCAGCGTTCACATTCCATTACAGCAGTTGTTAAACTCCTCGCTACATTACAAATATTGGCAGCAGGATCATTTCAAACAGTCATAGCATCAGCAGTGGGAATATCGCAGTCTGCACTCAGCCATATCATAGCACAAGTACCGCTTCGCTACAGCGCAATTTACGGTATAGTGGGCGGAGAAAGACGCTGATTGCCTGATGGGTGTCAGGGTTGATAAATACTACGCAAAATGTGGAAGCATAGCTTGCGCTATTACCGAACTCGCATAAACAGATGCAGCGCAAACTGCGCTAGTGTTAAATCTAGCCCAGAGTCTTGTGTAAGGTATCGTTGAACTCGGCAGGGAGTTCCCTTTTAACTGTTGACGATTTTCGGTGTCTGAGTGCCGCGCAAATGCACGGTCGCAAGGAGCGGTGTATGCCGGTTACCCCGACGCGCACAGAGGCGCAAGGGCCCGTCCATCGCTGCTCGCAGCTTTAATTTGTTTTGTTTTTGCAAGTTCCCGCAATTTCATCGCATAAAATTGCATAAATATCCTGCATATTCCATCGCATTTATTAAGAAAACGTGCTGCATAATCAAGGATTTTTGCCGGCAACAATCACAAAAAAACTCTGCATTTTTCTGGAAGGACTGATATGTATGTACAGTATATGTATGAATGGTTAATGAGAACAGTCAGCTGTATTTTTGAGACCTGAGAGAATCTGTCAAGGATGGTGATAAGCTGCTAAGATTTTAACCTAGGCTTGTTGACTATTTCTACCACAGAGACATTGAGACAAACCTCCAAGCTCCCACCCCTACACCACACACACACACACACACACACACACACACACACACACACACACACACACACACACACACACACACACACACACACACACACACACACACACACACACGTACAGTAGAATGTAGCTGCGTCACCATGTAATCCAGGCTTTAAGAAGAGAAACGCTCCTGTCACAGTTCAGGGACTGCTGGCTAAGGAAACGGTGACACAGCGGAAACACTCAGCTGGAGTCTGCAGTGTCACTGGGCCTCCAACAAAGATACATTTTGTTTATAAATGCTGGTTTTGGTTTGAAGTCACCCTGTTTAAGGCAGAAATCAGTATAGTCACTACTCTAACTGGCACTGAACTTAGCCTTCAGGGCTATTTTTTCCTGTATGCTCTCCCTGGCAGACATCTGCTTAGGTTTAGGCAACAAAACTACTTGGTTAGGTTTAGGAAGAGCCCATGGTTAGGGTTAAAATAGACCCTTTCTGGCAGAAAGCCCTGAAGGCTAACTTCTCCCATGTGCCTCCAACTGTTGAACTTGGGACATCAATTGTTTGCTTTTCTTTTATATCCTGTTCTGCTTTGTTGTGTCTCCTTCTGTTCTTTTGCTGTGTTTCCACAGTGGCGGAGTGGCAATCGGGACAGTCAGGACTTTTCCCGGTGGGCCGGTAGTGTTTTGAGGCTGCGAGGGCCGGTCTGATAATAGTTATACATTGCAAGTTCTTAGCAACACCATCCGGCCCGCTGGTCAAACTGTACAGCCTCTGCTCAACCTGTACAGCAGGCCGCAGCAGCCTCTTATTTCAATACAAACAACGGTCATAACCATGTCTAGGATTTTCAGAAATATAGGGGGATCAGTGAGCAGGCCCCTCCCCAAATGGCATAGCCCTGGTCGGCCTATGACGTAAAGCCATCAAACATCTCTTTTTTTTTTTTTTTTTTCTTTGTCACGTTTGGAAGTCTACGTTAACAGACAGTGTGTGAGTCTAATGATGGAAAGCAAAAAAAGAAAAGGCAAAGGTGGCGCTGAGATGGTCAGACTCAAAAGGAAAAAAAGGGATGGTTTTGCTGTGCTGTGTGTTGTTCATTCATTCACCATCCGAACATCGTACTGTATGGTATGGCTGTGCTCGACTTGACTCACTTTTTTGGTACCAGTACCTTTTCTGTTTTCTTTTCGTTTCCACTGCAGATAGTATTGCCTCAGTGTAGTTGTGATTCTCAGCTGATCGCCACATCATCCTCAACGCGACACTTGCTGAATCCTGTCAACCACACCCAAACAGAGGAACGCCCAAACTTCATAAATTGTGCAATGTAATGTACCGACCGAGGTGATACCAAAAAAATCTATCTTCAACTTTTGGTAATGGTAAACATAAAAAGGGCAAGTCCAGTAGAGCGAAATAACAGAGACACAAAATCTCATTTCATTTCTAAACTAAAGATAATGGAATCAGTGTTATTGCATTTTCTGCTTTCTTCTGCTATGCTCTTTGTTAAGTAATGAAAAAGCTTGATGCCATTATAGCGTGTTGAACTATCTCTTCTCATGCAGTTAATTATCTCAGACTTGAAAAGCACAGTATAGTACGGTGAAGTCTTCCTCTCCCCTCCCACCTCTCGGTTTCCCTCGGCTCTTTGCCTTCCAGCACACTTTTGATGTTAGGTATTGATAGAACGTCTTGCACTGACTTTGGAAACCCGTTTATGTATATACTGTATATATAGCAGCAAAGGTAAAGTTCATACTGTACATCAGCTGCTTCCTGCACCGTCTTATGAGGTTGAGACCTAAATGTTTCACCGATGTCAATTCAATCAATTCAAAACTCAATTCCAAAGCTGTTTTTCTCTGTCTATAGAAAAAGTTGCTAAATTTGTAGCTCTTCCTCTCTTTTCTTCACAGTGAGCAGCTGACAGGGGAAATGCATGAGGTACATGAACTGGTGCGGTATGTTACTAATGCTGTTTGGTGTGCTTTTTTGGATGAGAGAGAGAGAGAGAGAGAGAGAGAGAGAGAGAGAGAGAGAGAGAGAGAGATATGGAATAAAAGGATGAAAGCAATACAATGCTGAAAGCGAGGAGAAATGGTAGTGTGTGAGGGTATACTGTACGTGAGTGTGTGTTTGCAGGTGTTCAGAAAAAGCACATTGGTACGTTTGTGAGCATCTGGGTATGTGTGCATTTGTATGTGTATGAAAAAGAATATTTCAAAAATCCATCTTGCAGGTTTTTGTGTGTGCATAAAACCTCAGGTGTTTGTGTGTATGTGTGTGTGTAAATGGCGCTGTCAGGGTGTGTTTGTGGGGAGACCTGGCAGGGCATCCTGGGACAGTTGAAATAAAGAGCCATCTGACAGCTCCGTGCTAAAATGCACTCTGGGAAAAGCAAAGAGGGAAGCAAGAGAGTGGCCTATTTGACAGCTGGTGCACTGGTGTGTGTTTGTGTGTGTGTGTGTGTGTGTGTGTGTGTGTGTGTGTGTGTGTGTTTGTAGGGGGGGAGAATCCAGGTGTGTACAGCAAGCATGCATGTGTTTTTGCTGTGTGTAGACTCAGGTGTGTGTGTGTGTGTGTGTGTGTGTGTGTGTGCGTGCATGTGTGCGTGCGTGCATGCAACTATGTGGGTTCTGTAGTAATAAGGTAACAGTCTGGCCCTCAGCGATCCATTTCCTGTCAGTGAGGGCAGAGAGAGACCTGCTGATGAACCATCTGGTGTCCAGGTGCATCTCTTTCTCTCTCTCTCTCTCTCCGTCCCGCTCACTCTTACCCCCGGGAAGCTGCTTGACCTCCGGTGGCCGCTCACTCTCGTCTCATTCGTAAAAATCAAGGAGGGATGATTAAAGTGTGGTTGTTGTTGCCATCCATTTTGTTCTGGACAGCATCATTCCTCTTTGTACCCACAGACAGAGTGCTTCATCTACTGGAAATAAGCAGAATATGCAGATGTGGTACTGTTAGACTTAGCTGTAATTTCTACAGTTACTTACCACAAAATGCCCAGTAAAATACCATCATTTTCTTTTCCGGTTCATTACTGTAATATGCATTGCATTATGGGTAATAACATTTAGTTTACAGTGATTTACTGTATATTTTGAATTTGCGGTAGTCTGCTGTAAAACAACAGCAGTAGTGCTACTGTAGTTGAATAAGACTAACTGAATTTTAAATAAAATTGTTAGTTAATGTTATAGAAGCATAGCAATGAAATGGAAAAATAAAATATCACTATAAAATGAAATACACTTAATTTGTTTTGCTTTTAGCAGTGAAGGTAATTAAAAATTTAGACATTTTTTCAGCAGTGTCAATCATTTATTGAGAGAAACAAGAAAGCCATTACGGATATAAATGCTTGACCGCCAGATTTGAACTCTGACCTCTGACCTCAGACTCTGACAACTTCAGAAGAGTAGCGCGTAGTTACTTCAAAGGCGTTGAAAGGAGTAACTTCAGAGGAGTACCGCCCGGTTTGGTCTGTGCGTGTGCGCACCAGAGTCCCGGGTCACACACACTCCTCGAAGAGAGCTGGAGCAGCGTTAAGGTAAGACCAATTTTTGCTAATTCTGTGACATTAAAATTTCTGCTCACAAGCCTTCCCAAGCAGAGACGTAGGTTTAGTTTACCGACCTTTGTCATAGCTAGCTAAGCAAGAGCAAACTGTTAACTATAGTTCATTTTCCCCATGGTGAGGATTAGCTATAATGACGACGTTCGGTAGCCTAAAGCTAACACAACTTGTTTTACACGCGCTGTTAGGGACATCTTTTTCACTTGTCAGACCACCATTATCTTTGTCGGAATTAAAATGTAACCCTAGAAGTTTAAGGTCAGTAACTGCTAGCTTTTTAGCTTGCTGTTGCCGCATTTTGGCTAACATTACCTATGCTTATGTTGAGTCTGTGGGTTGGTTTGTCAGTGTTTTAGCATGATTAAGCAAAATGTACCGCATTATTAACCTAACATTAGTGGAGGTAAAGTTAACATTAAACCGTTACCTCTACAGTTGCCCATCTAGTTTTAATAGCACCTAATGTTAACATTACATCTTTTTAAAAAACACCCACTCTAAAAGTTATGTCGGGTGACAGGGAAGACGTCTTTAAGTAATGTTAATGTGGAGCATTTGTAGATAGCATTTTTTTCCCCTTGGCTTCAGAGTTTGGCCACTTAAAACCATCAAGATGTCCAGCAAAAAAGTGCCCAACGTTACAGTAGTATTGTTGCATTCTGTAATGTGATATCATTGAATTCATCCTTTTTAGTTTATGAGACCTAAGCCAAATATTGTTTAACTCAAAGAATATGATGTTAGGAGTTGAGCGTATTAGCTACCATGGTTTATGCTTTAAAGTTTTTCTTCACAAAATAGTGTTGTTGTTAGCTATCTAGCTATCTATTACGTGGTTAACCTTTTAATGCATCACATAACATTCTGTGTTACCTAAATTATACTGGTTCCTTGCATACTAATGCATGGCATGCATTTTTTTTCTTGTTGTAATTGTGTTTTATAACACCATGCATGCACTTAAAAATATTAATTTTCATAATTTCATATGTAGAACAACAACCAATTACTTCCAATATGTGAGATGCTTTTCTTTTTTAGTTTGCAGCCAACCTCGACCAAGATTTCAATTGAGCAGGAGGTCACATTGCCCACCACACCAAGGCGGATCATGCTAGGTACGAGAAATAGTTTGAAGAAGAGGAGGATGTTTTATTAGCCATGTATGTTTGGTATTCTGTGACACACTGTAGATGAGATAAGATGTTTGTTTGTTTTTTAGGAAGAAGTTTGACGTCTTCCACCCATTGGATGGTCAGCATTGAGGGGAAGGTCCTCTTTGAAGCTAACCAACTTAACGGCAGTGCTTTTGTCGCCTTCTTTGGCTCCTTTTATGTTCAATCTTGAATATCAAGAGTCAGCATCTACTACACTGGAGTTGGTACAAGGTAAGTAATTATCTGCATAAAGCATTTAAAAGGTAATGGTACATATTTGGACTATATGAGCACTCTATACACTTACTGACAAAGAGAAAACAACTGAGAAAAAGACTTGGGTATATAGAGCCCTATTACTGTGGTAACTTACAGTGAAAACACACCGGGCATGTAAGCGGTGTGCATACCTGCGTAGCGCAGCTATTTTTATTTCAGCGCCTATGTCGTCCAATCGATCCGTTCATACTAGTCACGGAGCGGCCACTTCGGCCCGCGAGCTGCAGCAATAATTTCGTGTCATTCGGAGAATGTGTCAAGCAAGGCAGTTACTCACATAGACAGTATATAAGAATGGACCACCAGATCCCGTGTCTCTGGACGGAGACCAGTGAAGGCTATTAGAAGCACTTTTCCAGTGATGGCCAGCTTTACTGCGCAGCCTCCAACTGACAGAGACAACGTAGATGTGACGTGAGCAACATCTCTGAAAGTGTGAAGTCTTCTGGTAGCTGTGCCGAGAGAAATCTCAATCATTCCAAATCTTGCAGAGATGGAGAGTGTAGGTATATGTAAGGAGATAACATAAGAACAGGCTAATTATTGATCACTAACATGCTAGTTAACATTAGTAATTAAACTTAAACAGCTAATGTAAGTCGGAACTGCCTGTGAGCTACTCCTCTACTATACGGTAATTCCTCTACTATGTGACAGTAAGTCACTTGGTTATGACACAATCGTTAGCCTATTTTTTACAAACGTTAAGCCGTAACGTGAGGTACAAGGTAATGGAGCCTTTTATACATTGTCGTGTTTCTTTAGAAATAAACAATGTCAAACAATGACAAATCAGTGGAATGCTAACGGAGGTGATCGCTTTGTAGCATCAAAATGGCGCCATAGGAGGTTTGAGTTCTGAAGCGAAGCTTACCCCCTTGATTAATCACATACGGGAAGACCACAGTAGGTTCATGGGGATTTGGGCTGTCTTGACTTCTCACAGCGAGACACATGATCAGGCGCAAGGAGGGAGAGACCGATGGACGGACAGAGAGAGTGACACGGACACATATACTGTATATAGCCTACAATTACCACACTTTTTCCCACAAATCCTGTCTCTTTCTATCGGAGAGAGAGAGGGCCGAGAGAAGAAGGATGGCTTACGCGTACGTGCCCGGTGTGTTTTCGCTGTGACTTTCTGAACCGAATGTGCTCGCTGGCAGGTTTACTTCCATATATACTGTATATTTAAATATGACTGTTGATGATTATTATGATATATCTTATATATCTTAAGGATCAACCCAGATGAGGGAAGCAAGTGCATGGCCGAAGTGGGTACAAGCCGCAATACGGGAGTTGTCCAAAGAAAGGTGACAAGCATCAGCTCCCAAGTCACCACCTTCCTCCAACGGCTCACCGAGTTTGAGTGGAAGACATCAAACTAGGTAAGCATTTTATTGTGTGATGTAATATAGTTAACATCAGAAAAATGATTACACAGTGCGGCTACGTACCCTGCCTGCTCCAACATCGACAGAACTAAATGCACAGTTACTCGGTCACAGTTACTCAGCAAAAGTTACAAAGTGTTGTTTTAATTTCTAGTTAAAGTTTTCATGTTTTTTTTGTGTAAGTGACTGATAAGAACAACAATCTTTGAAATTGGTCCAGTATTGAGCAAGAACACTGACCTGCAGCTTCGAACCGGGCTCCAATGTAATCATATAGGGCAAATGTGCGTCGTCAATTTCGTCCACTAAAAGTTCAGTTTTTGCCACTGACCGTCTTAGATTATTATTCTAAGTGTCTGACAACATTATGGAAAGGATCCCTACAGAGATAGACATTTTAGTTAAAGCGGAAGATCCTTTTTGTTTAAACAAGAAACAGCCCTGAAATCACCATCACCAAACCCACCATACGATCAAAAGTTACTGTTTATTTACACCGAGTCTGGTGGGTTTAGCAATAGCAATTTTGGGGATGTTTTTATGATTTAGAAAAAGGATCTTACTCTTTAACAGAAGAACTGTTGACCTCGATAGGAATCCTTTCCATAATGTTGTCAGAGATTGTCAAAGATTGTTGTCACTTAGACACAAGAACATAGGAAAATAGGTCCAGGTTGAAAAAAAGGTAAACTTTAGGATATACTGTATACTGTGGTAAATTTTGTAATTTATTTTATTTCTACTTTTCATGTTTATACAGATGTTTGAAAGGATTGGTCATAAAGATATGCCTTAAAGACATGGAAAAGTCATGAAAATATATTAAAAATGTGTATGAATTCTGAAATTAGAAAATTAATCAAAACATTTTTTTAACTGTGCTGGGACCGACAGACAGCAAAAGAAAGTAGAAAGACCTTTGAATTATCTGGGGAGGAAAAACCCTGTAAACTACTACTACTGATGACTTATGTGTTATTTTTTTATACTGTCATATTCTATGTTTTTGCAGAAATTGTAAGTCTGTTAACAGTTTAGATGAGATAAACTCATGACCTTTCTCTGCTTCCCATACAGTCCAGGACGGACCACCCCAGCAGATGTGGATCAGCAAGCATGAGTATCATGGGTCCGGCCCCTTCATCGTCCTTAACAAATGCTTCTCAACAGACTGCTTCTCCTTCCCCTCCCCAACCAAATGCCCAACAACTTCACCTCTGTGGTAAACAACCATACCACATTTTTCAAACATACTCAGGATTTCAAAGAAAAAAACAACTGCCGAGATAAAGGATGAACTGATGGCTAGGTTATTAATTAAAAAAATGTGCATGTGTTTTCTTTGAGTCAAATCAAATGGTAACTGCATTGCTCAGACATCAAGGCTGCCCATTGTTTGGCGCATACTTAAACATGGTTGTAGTATTGCTTGTGTGTAAATTGTGTCTGTTTTTTTTTTTATTATCTTGGTCTTGGTATTTGTACCTGTTTTAATACAAAAATAAAAATGTATTACTTTTGTACATGGACTAAAGTCAATTATTTGGAATTTATTAAATTCAATAGCATTTATGTAAAATAATCAATAGTTTGTACTACCAATGCCAAATTGTGTAATATACTGTGAACCACAATTGCAGTAAAACTATAATATATCATGACAGTTACAGTATAATTTAGGAAATTGTAATTACAGTACAATTACTGTAAGGTTATTATACTGTAAAACCAAGTTACAGTAAGGGTATTATACTGTAAAACTAAGTTACAGTAAGGGTATTATACTGTAAAACTAAGTTACAGTAAGGGTATTATACTGTACAATGGAACTGCGGTAAGGGCATCATACTGTAAATAACATGTACAGTTATGGTACTGTAATGGGTTAGTTACAGTAACGTGTTGCCAGTGAGTTACCGCAAATATACAATAAAAAGTCTAACAGTGTAGCTACGTATGTCGGTCATTTTTTAGGCTTTCTACCAAAGGCTTCTGAATAGCGTGACAAGGACATTGCTGTGTTCACCTGTGGATCTCAATGCTACACCAGGGGGGAATATGTGGTGGCACTTTGTAGCACTGTAGTTCCTCTGAGTGATGTTGTGCACAGCAGCAACACTTCCACAGGAAATTAATTCTACACTGTTAGTCCATGGTATACCATGAACAGAGGCGTTTCCTGTTGCAATGCTATGATTTCACCACTAGATTTTAAAAGCATGTGTATTTCATGGTTACATACTGTAGTATGTATTTATTATTTATGCTGCCATGGGATCCACCAGCATTCCACACATACATTTAACCTGCAGCATCACAAAAACCACTCAAACTTGCTTCTCAAACCTTTATTAAATTGGTGTTCACTTGGAGGCAGAAAATAAGCTGTAAGCACAATATTAACATATAACCACCTTATAAAGTTGATACATGGCTAACATGTTAGCTAACACTTGCATATGTAGTCATCCAGCAGATACAGGGTGACATTAGTATTCATTTAAGTCATGTTTTTAAGTTTTTAAGTCACATGATCCGCTTTCCGACCAAGTAGTTACAGGAACGTAGTTATAGGAAAAGTCCACTTCTAAGCAGTTCTACTAACTACTCTCCCCCAAAACCGTTTTTCCCATTTGCATTTGCACTGGCCAAGTGGCCATAGGGACTATAGGAGGGGTAAGGGAGTAATGCAAGCACGGCAACGGTAGTGTTAAAATCAGAAAATAAATACACCAAAAAAATGAACTACATACTAAATCTAATGTGTATATAGCATATTTGTCATAATTTAAACAAGTCTCCCAAAGAGAAACGGGTATCTCTCTCTCCCGTGCCTTTATGGAGCTTCTCACCTCCGAAAACTTTGAAGCAAATTGTCAATTCGGCATCAATTTTCGCAACTGCCTATATTTGAAATGTTAACAGTTCATTTCTTGTCTAAAACGTTGTCAGAAGTGAATTTAGTGATGAATAAGATGGCGAAAATTGTTAAAATTGTCCCGTTGTTGGTCTGTCTGTACCGGAAACCCGACCCTCGCTGACCTAGGTCCCTATGCTGAAAAGGGAACAGCGAAAAGACCCTGCCCTGAAAGAGTTACAGGAACTGCAGCCAGAGGAACTTAAAAAATCCCCAAATTGGTCCAGTCGGAACACAAGAAAAAAAGAGTGGAACAGTCGGAACACTGCAAAAATCCCTCCAGTCGGAAAGCGGCTATAGTCACTCAACTGTTTGCCCTGTTTTGGTCCCCACCAGCTACTGAGGGAAATATCTGCTAAATGCTCCATTATCTACGCCAGTTAGTCGCTTACTTTATCTTTTTGCCGTTTGGTGCTAGGCAGGTAGTGCACAGTGGGTTTTTAAAAGTTTTCTTTGCTTAAAACAGGCACATGCAGTAGGAGTAGCCTAAATCAAAACAGTGAAGTTGCAAAAATGCTCTGTGGACCCAGTCCGCTCTGATTGGTCAGCGCGCTCCCGCGTGTCCGCTAGTCTCTGGAATCTCCACTGATGTTGCACTGCAAACCTGAGACTGACTGCAATGGAGCAGGACTTTGTAGAATCAATAATCACCAATAAAGGTTTCTAAACCAAATACTACCAAACTGGATTTGTTTCAGCAGTAATTTGACCCGATATTGGATAGAAATTAACAACATTAGCAACCAAGATTACAGGTTTCCCTGGCGTTAGCATGCAGCTACTTGTAGTTAGTAGTGGATTGTAATGGAAAAAGCTACACTTTCTACCGTGAAAAAACGCAGGTAAAAGCTTCTGAACCAACCCAACCGGAAATTTATGAAATAAAACCGGATATGTTTCAGCACTAATTTGATCCGAAATTGGCGAGAAATTAACAACAATGGTAGCCAAGATTACAGCTTTCCCTGACTTAGCATGTAGCTAGTCCTATGTAAACACAGGAGTAGCCTAAAAAAACTGCAATAGCCTGCCTGGACCGGTCATAGAAACCAGGCTCGGTGTTAGGTGACACTGAGCCGAGAGTAGAAAAACGCGTTGATAGTGGAGCGTTCAGAACATTGGGAAACCTGAGGTTTTTGCTCACAAAGATAGATGTACTCCACAAGAACAGCACACTGCCTCTTATTTACACTAGTAAGACATATGACTGTTGTAAGTGCAGAGAACTTACAAAGAATGGTATAAAAATAACCTATTTATTCACGTACCCCATACCTTCAAGAGAGCATGGAGAGAAGTCCAGCTTAGCACAGTGATGTTTATCCCTGAGAGCCCAGAGCCCACTCTGTTTCTCTGTGTGTGTTTGAATTCTGTATTATCTTGGCATAGAGAGAGACACAGAGGAAATGGTCTCCATGGTGATCGGCCATTCAATCCTTTTGACACGATGACTCATTGAACTTTGTGTGGAGGGTAGTCCCATAATACAATGCATTGTGCATAAGATAATTTGCTGTAGCGCGGTCATGACAAAAACACTTTGATGTGCAGCATGCACACCATGACAGGCTTGGCTCTGACCATAGTTACGCTACTCAAGTTCAGCTTTACAAGGACACTGATATGTCTGACATTGATGTCTTTCTATAAGATGTCTTTATATTGGCCATGAACAGTCAAAGGTTAAAGTTCAGAGATGCAGTGACTTGGGGTAATTATTTAGAACTGCCATATGTGATGAGGTTAAAAGTGTGCGTCAGATGTCCAAAAGATGAACTGTAGCTTTTATGTGTGTATTTTCATGTATTCTTGTATTTATTTAAAGTGTTCTGCATTTATTATATTTATTTTCTTTCTTTTTTCCAATCTTTCTTTTTTTCTTATTTATGCATATTTATTATTTTTTATTTCCAGTAGAACCTCAGATGTCTGGCTTTGAATTCTTCCTTTTTGATCATATTTTCTTTCTTAATATTTCTTTTTCCTTTTTATTCAGATTGTGCTAAGAGGGATCTGCAATGCATGATAGACAGAATTAAATTTTTATGGAGTTAAGATCATTCTTTAGCTCTCGTCTTTTTTTTTTATCCAGTTTTTGCCACAGTCTAAAAATTTGCAGAACCTCTAAAATCTTTAAACCCTATTTTTGGTCGTAATATTTTCTCTTTCTTCCATTCACAATTTTCTTAGAGGCGTCCTAATCTGCAAAAAGGGAAAAGGGAAAAACGTATGTTATAAAACGAAGCTCGGTTGGATCTCAATGTTCAAACCTACAGACTATGGTTCAAACAAACAGTGTAAAACAAAGTGAGTCCCAGCGTCACTGTCAGTGCTATCCCTCCAGGCTGTACATTGCTTTCTCTTTACAGATTAGAGTCTCACTCCTCCTGGTCTGAAGCTTAGGAAGAGAATGGTTCATTTTCACAGACGCTGATTTTTGCTGCCTTGGGCCATGAGAATAACATATGCAATTTATGAAAAGCTGAGTGCTGTTTTCCCTACATAATTGATGTGCTGTGCAGTGAAATGGAATGTTTCAGCAGACTTATCTTAAAAAATAAAATTTATTCTTTACCTTCGTCTACAGGCCTCAAATAATTGTTCTGTTTCAATTTCCTAAAATACAATATATGTGGGACTGGCTCACAAGCTAAAAGCAATTTAATATGTCATCATGTAAATAAATTAAATCTAGGCATATGCCTACTTCAATTAACCCACATTTCAAACTCCATATCAAACAACAATTGATTAAAGTCACCAGAATTCAGTCAACTCCCCCCTTCTTTCATAGATTCTTCACATCCCTGTATAATTTTACATTTAAATTATAAAATGATCATCAGGGGGATTTTATCAACAGTTCTCAACCCAGCAACAGATTGATAAGGAACAGCAAGCAGAAAACGGCAATCCACCAGAATAAATCATTAAAGAAATGTATACGCAGATGACATCTACTTTACAGAACCCACACGTGTCTTTATATAAAACATAAACCTATGCACAAGATTCTCTAAAATCTTAAACTATTACATTAACTATTCCATCCCTCCCTCCACAGGCACCGTAAGATACCAATGCGTTAACCCCCCAAGCTGGTACAGAGCTGGTGCATTTCAATTTGAATCAATTTATTAAAACTATAGTTGTGAGATAGATTGATGAGACTACAATCTCATTAATGTGTTGCCCGTGTTGTGTTTGTGGTTATTGCACTAAATACTTAGCTCCCCCCTAGTCTATATCAACAACGTTTCATTTACAAGATTGTTCAGGTTCCGCCGGAGGTTCCGCCGGATGTCCCTAATTTTTGGCCGGATGTCCCACACCTTCCATTTTCTTTGTTTTGCCATTCTAAATTCCGGTGGATTTATGAGGACTATGTTTAACTGCTCCTCAGATCTCTGCAGGGTTAATCCAGACAGCTAGTTAGACTATCTGTCGAATCTAAGTTTTTGTATGCATGCCTAAAACACGTTCACATGTTCAACCAAAACAAGTTCCTTCCCGAGGCTATTTTGCAGAGGCACTGTTGCTCCGTCCGGTGCGTAATGCGACCCAAGATAATTGTGATTGGTTTAAAGAATAAACTAGAGCACATTTTTCTCCTATCCCGGTATGTTGTGTGTACTAGCCAGACCCTCCTCTACAGCGCTGTAGAGGAAGGTCTGGCAATGCGAGACTAGCTCCCCCCCCACACCTAAAATGAGGTAGACTGTATTCTTATATACACCATGGTGGTTACGTCCACTTCTTATAGTGGACGTAACCACCATGGTGTCACACATTGGTTTGTGGACTACCGTTTTGAATCTTCGAATTTGGCATTTTGGCTGTCTCCATCTTGGTTTTTTGGAGCCAAAAGTGACCATATTTGGACAAAAGGGTGGAGCTAAGTTATCCATTATAGTGGCTAGCAAGGTGAAAAAATTAACTCCTTAGGATGTCTTTTAGTACAACCGAACGCTGAACAAGAAATTTTTAGGTGACCAAAATGTTACAATTAACTTTAATAAACTTAAAACCCTCTATGAAAGGGTCAAAGTTCAAAGACAAAACATGGACAACACCATAGTGACGACAACGCATTGAAGAAGACTTGAAATCAGCAATTGAGACCTAATCCCACAATCATATTCATAATCAAACAAATACTTGGATATATTTTTTATTCCGGACTAAATTGACAATTATATCAGCAAGCTTGTCCAGTCTTGTTTTTAACATCTAAAAATATCAAGATTCAATCAGTTTTGTGTTTTCAAGTTGTCCTACATTTGTTTTCGCGCAACTGGACCACTGCAATTGTCTATCAAAAGGTATTAAATGAGAAAACCCTCAACTAGCTCCAACTAGTGCAAAATTCAGCTGCTAAACTTTGAACTAAAACCAGAAATAGAGAACATATTGGAATCACTACACATTTTAACATTGGTTTTGCATAACTTTGGATTAACAAGTAAAGATGAGATGAGAGTGACTGACAGATGACAATGACAGTGGTGATCATAATAGGTTGATGATGACAATAATGTTGTTGGCAAAATAGGATAAAAAGACAAGTGACAACCAAAACAACTACCAAAAGATGATGGTGATGATGCGATTGTGATGATGCCCCTGACGGTAGACGTAGAGATCAGTGCCAGATGGCTTAAAACACACAGAAAGCTCTTGTTGTGCAGCTCTGCTGAACAGGATTCGGGAAGGTAGAGAGGGATTGGCAGTGGAGCGGGAGGAAAATGCAGGTTTGCTTTGTTTTGAGTTAAATTCCCTGGACTGTTTCCTCACTGCCAATAGCACTGGCAGCCTGAGTAATTTGTGTAAACTCACGTTGTGTGAATGTGTGTGTCTATTGTGGTGTGTTTGTATTCGGATGGGTGTGAAGGCAACATTTGTGTGCAGTTAGTTAGTTTTTATTTATTTTTTTACCTTGCATGCACGGTCCATTTTGAAGGTGACAAAACAAATTACAACCAAAACAGTAGGTTTGATTTTGTCTGGCAGTGATTTTACATTTGAAGCCCAAGGACACATTAACTCTCTGGCTTCAACTCTGCATGCATGAGGAGAAGCAGCTGAGGAGGGAGGTATGAGAGACGAGTACCCAGAAAATATTTTATGTTGAATAGATGTCGATTTCAATATAGTGACTTTGTAGAATGCGGCCCATTTCATCTTCCCTGGGATCTCTGAAGTTATTTTTAATGAAAGGCATATTGCCAAAAATGATCTCTGAAACAAGAGGTGATGTTGATACAACTACATGCAAAAAAAATATGAAGGCAAGTGTAAATTAAGCCCTAAGATAATGTTTATGTATATATGCAAATCAAGTTTTTATAGGCTACTACAGGTCCCAGAATTCAGCACTCCTGCAGCAGCTACTTTGTCAGAAATACAACAAAAGAGCAAATGATGTATCTGTTTACAGCGTAGGCAAACAGACTTGCATTGTTTTAATAAAGAAGAAAGCCAATTAGTGGCATGTTTCCATCATCACCCACTAGATCACTGTGGCTGCCCATTCCTGTTTTATAACTTTATGCAATATTTAAAACTCATCTGATGAAGTCAGAAAATGCAGGAAATAACCATGTCATAATTTGTAGACTCATTTTTGATGAACGATCACAACTGCATTGCATTTCCTCTGACTGATTCACAATAAAAGCCAACCCATGTTTCGCCAGTTCAAAGCTTTTAGTGTGAAGCAGCAGCAGTCGGAAATGTCGGGTTAGCATTAGCAGTAACCTTTTGCAATTTTGATTGTCACATAAAAATTGTAGGAGGTAATTTCAGTAAATTGTAATGTACCATCAAGGTTAGGCAGTTTAAATCCCTGGTGGGAATGGTGGACCCGCCACTAACAATTGGGACTGCTGTATAGAGGGGTATCACTGAATGTAAATACATTAAATGGCTGATGCTGCAAACATGCAGACCATATATAGTATCAACAACAGGGTTTTTATTTCATTAAAATCTGAAATTAATCTGAAATCATAATGATGGAATATGCACGTTGCCAGCTGTCAACTGTGCACTGTGAAGAAAATGTAGACAGAGGCGCTAATATACAGTAGCAGCATTTAACAGACAGGAATAGGAAAAACTTTTGATTTGTATGACATCTGTGAGACATTTAGGTGTCAATTTCAAAAAAACAAAGCAGAAAGCAGCTGACTATGAATGTTGCTTCAACTTTTGCTTTGCTGCTATATATAAATGTGTTTCCAAAGTTAGTCCAATCCACTGTCATCAATTTAACATCAAATGTTCGTTGGGGA
This sequence comes from Perca flavescens, assembly GCF_004354835.1. Lineage (NCBI taxonomy): Eukaryota > Metazoa > Chordata > Actinopteri > Perciformes > Percidae > Perca > Perca flavescens. Next base: position 19,656,161 of record NC_041351.1, on the reverse strand, counting down.
GTAGAGAGATAAGGGAAACGAAGAGGAGGGAAATGGGAGAGGAGATATGAAGAGAAAAAGGAGGAGTTGAAGGACTCTTTCTGAGGACATTAGTACAAACAAACAACAGAGAATAAAAGGAGACACGAAAGGACGGCAAAGAGAGGAGCGTTTTTTTTTTTTTTACAGAAGTCATCCTTTATTGCCACGTAAGAAAGTTGTATATAGAACAATGGTGATATACTGTCCGATGGCAAATCATCAACAAAAGAAGAACAAAAATATCCCTGTCATCCCTCTCCAAAATAAGGAAAACAGACAAATTCATAAAAACACTATGGTAATATATTTCTGGGACAAAACGTCTGCTATATCTCTTTTTCTAACAATATTTGAATAGTACCAAAATACAGCTTTTTCATAACTTAATGTCACAAATTATAAAGTCACTAAACAGTAAAAGGACAATGGGGCATCACGGTGCATATTATAAGCTACTGTGCAAACAAAAATAGTGGGAGATGGGCTCTACCATAGAAAATATGCTTTACTAGTCACGCATAAATGCAGTGTTGGGGCCATATGTATCCATATACACATATGCCTAAATACCACAAACTGGTCTGGACATCAAAAATAGAAAATTGGATCTCATATAAGTTTGCATGTAATGCATGATCAACACCAAAATGAGTTAATCAATGAGTTATTCTATAAAAGGATATGCTCACTAATGGATAGTAGTTATATCGCAAATAACTTATTGATTCTTCAAAGGTAAATACCTTGGCTCTGGACCATGGTAGCAGAGGTCAATAACCAAAGTATTTATTCACATCCGCTGTGATTGATATCCTGACGTTAATTCTAACAGCAAGTATATTTCATATAGGTTCATGATTAAAAAAAAAAAATCATACATATAAAGCACACCATAGGAGCAAAACCCTTTTAAAACAGACGTTGAGCATAACAAACCCTTTATCTCCTTTGTCTCTGTGTGCAGAAGCTCCAGACTGGTGAAAACATTGCGCATAAAGACTGATGCTATACAAAGTCGTAAACATAGCTGATGAGAACCCCTTTGATAATACTGATATATTGATTTTTTTTGTTGATCATACAGATGCTGCTTCTCATAGGCTGTAATGTTTACAACGCTATCAAGTCCAGCAAACAGCGACGGCAAAGGATAGAAAAGAGTGGAGGAAAACCTGGTAAAAACTTGTGTTTAAGCCCTTTAGTGTCATCCCAAATGTATTGTACATACCCCCTTTCTGATCATGAGAAAGCTGCTCTTTCTTTTCTTTAATGAAGAAAATATTCTAACGAGTATTCTGGTTTTTATCTGCTGTGATTAAGGGGGGAAAAAAAAAACTTTCTTTAGTACCTCCCCACCTAGAAATAAATATTTACAGACAAATGCATTGTCCTGATTCAGACTGACATCAAGAACAATCCATGCTTCACATATTTACGTAGCTTAAATGTGATACACAGTGTAAAAAACCCAACAGGAGCTGAAAAATGACATGTTCCAGTGCATGTTAGTAATGGCCAATCTGTCTGGAGGAACCAGTAATTGATTTGGGAATCTGTATTAATGATCAAAACAAGTCTGAGAGTCTGTAACAATACTGTGTGTGTGTGTGTGTGTGTGTGTGTGTGTGGGTGGGTGGGTGTGGGTGTGCGTGCACGCCAACTGTTACCTCTGATTCACAGCTTTCCAAATGGAGCTGTTAGCTCTCACGTGCCGTGCACCGCCATCATTTTGCGATATCAATAATTCAAAGCTTCCTCCCTATCAAGTGTTGACATTAAGTCCCTTTTCTGTCTTTGTGTGCCACTGTGGACTGAGCCTCTGTCACAGCACCAAAGCTTTCCCCCCCCCCACGTTTCTCTGGGTTTCAGTGATTAAAGACCAAAGTGAGAACTTGTAAAGCCCCCCTGGCCACTGGTCCCAGTGCAGCTCCTTTTTCTGTGTCTTATTGAATATTCCTTGTAGATATTCCACTGTGTGGTTTTCTCCCGGCGGCTGGCTGCTCTGCTGAACAAGAGAGGCTTGATTTCAGCACAACGTGTCTAATGGGGTTTTTCTTTTTTTTTTTTGTTATTAATAAGCCTCGCTCTCTCTGCTGAAGCAAGAGAAGAATTTGGACCGCAATCCCAATTTTCATATCCCATTCATATCTCACCTGCCACTTTCTGCCTCGCAATGAAGCTTATGTGGGCTAGTGGGAGTGGTTAAAAAGAAGTGTGTCAAAGGACACATATGACTGTCCACAGTATAACAGTGGGGGTCAGCGCGGTAACAGTGATAGCAGTGTGGACCATGCCAAAGAAAAGGTAGAAAATGCAGAAAAATACATAGTCAAAAAAAATCATGTTGTGTTACCAAGGTAGGTGGTGTGCGATGCTTCAGTGTAAATCAAGGGCACAAAAGATCCAAGGCTGAACACAGCGCACACACACTGCAATGTGTCATTTACTTTCCAATGCAAAGTGTCCTCGCCAGACATCAGACTTTGATTTTAATAAAGCCACTAAATAGATAGGTTTTACTTGCCTGAATGATATTAAAAAGATTGGTGTAAATTCAGTCAAAATATTGCATTCATAAAAAAGCACATCCAGCTGAAATGTTAACACCACACACCATCAGGCTGCATGCTTCACTGGCCTGATTCTTGCTCCTGCCTCTGTTGCTGATCAATGTGCCGGTGAACCGCGGCACCCTCTAACTTGGGTCTGATTCCTATAATTAGGCCAATTGCACATCCACTGTTCATTTGACTTCCATTCAAGCAGGAAGAAAAATAAAAATACAGTGAAATCTTTAAGCTGTGGCAGGCAGTGCACCCACAGAACTTTCAGGAACCTGAATGGTTCGGAGCAATGAGTTCCACACTGAGTGGTCATCCCTAATTTTGGAACCCATTTGGCAGTGTCACGGTAGGTAGTAAGACACTAAGAGGTGAAGGTGATCACTGACACTTGTAATGCAAGATGTCAGTTACTACAGAGTGGCCAGCTGGGTAGGGAAAGTTTTGATTGACTAGTTTGACTAAAGGCCTGGTCACACCAGAAAGTGGCACAGCAGAAATCACTGACGTGTCTTCCCAAAATATTTGGTTCTAGATGTTTGGTAATGACTCTTCGCAGGGCTAGTTGGTAAACTACCATAGATAGCCAGCCAGGAGCATGCTAGCGCTAGGCAGTCACAATAGCTATCCAAGTTTTTTTCCCCCCCGGCATTTTGTTCTCATGATTTAAAGAGTTATTTAAAAAAAAGAAGAAGCTAGCCAGCTTGCTAGCTAGTTCACTTAATAAAGACTTGATTTGTACCAGTGAAGCCTGTCTTAAACTGTCTGCAAACAATGCCTTATTTGTAGAGCATGTTTCTACTCAGGCAGAGGAGGTTAAATCAAATGGATGAATGAGGAGAGACAGCTGATAAGCAACGACAGCTTTCTCCATTTTCAACAGCATCTCGTAGGAAGCCTTATAAATAGCACGCCAATTTTAAGGACATTTTGTCAATGCATGTTAAGCTGTGTCATGTAATGCAATGTAACGCGTCATGTAACGCCCCAATCTCATTCCAAACTGGCCAGTTTAAAACACGTGGTTAACATTGTGAGTGCAAACGAAACTACTTTGTTAGGTTTAGGATAAAAATAAGTTTGTTCTGTAAATTACGTACCTAAGTAAAGTTAAGTTACGTTCGTAAGTAGTCAAAGTAAAAACAGTCAACATTGACTTTTAGTTTCACACGGGACATGAATAGCATGTCTCCTGGGTATAAGACCTGTGTTTTTTTTTACCTATCCATCCACACAGACCTTCCTCCCTATGAGGACTTAAACGCTCATTGTACTACGTCACAATAGAAGTCAGTAGAGACTTACACCGTCTGGCTGCGAAATGACCGGAAGTCATTCATTTCCTGTGGAGATTCGTGGACCGCACGTGAATGGGTCCGAAGCGATGCGAACGAGTGCAGTGCAAAAATAAATCTGGTCCGTTGGTCATCCGGATGCGTTAAAAAAGTTGAACTCGTACGACAGACAATGGACGGTTCCTATCCGACAATCTGAGCGCTATGGTACTGATAAACAATCTAAAATCTTAACTTTTAATAAAAAACATTAGTGTGTAATAATAGAAAGGGGTAAAAGATCGATTCATTTTGGAGTATGAGAAAAGTTCTTCCGTACAGAAACAATGCATAGGAAACCTGCTATTGCTAAGTTGGTTGGCAGCAGACATCAAACTATTGACATTATCCGGCTATATCACATTTAACCAACCTGACATATCAACATCGTGGGCAACTTTTCTCCACGCAGCAGCCTTTCTTTTTATATCTCTATAGCCCTCAGATGAGAGGTCATAGAGAATTGGACATTCGGACACTGACAGAATGAGTCGTTCTAGTCTCCCCGCCATTTTTTTTTCTACTCTCTTCCGATGCTTTCAACGGGTGTAGTACGACGTCCACTGGGGGCGCATTGCGTATTATGGAGCTGATTTCAAGTGCCAGAATGTGAAATGACACGCGGAGAGCCAATAATGCGTTGTGATAGCACTTATAATGACTTAAGAAAGAAAGTTTGGTGATACCAGGCTGCCATTTTGGACTCTCCCCGGTTAGAGGGCTTGCTCTTGGTCAAGAGCGCAAATTCACAATCCAAAGTTCACCAAAGTTGAACGCAACACGATAAATTTGCGTGCATTTACTTTGCCTTCATGAGCGAATCCATTGTTGCCATTAAAAATAATTGATTTTGCAGTTTAAAATGCTGGTGTGACCGGCTCAAAAATCAGTCAAAAATCCCTTCCATATAGTATCATATACTTTATATATGATACTATATAAAAGTGATTCATTCTATTCATAAGTTTATGCTGCTCTGGGTTCTGTGTGTCTCATAAACATTAGTGGAAAAAGTGGGAAGTGGGAATCTTAAAAAAAGACAGAAGCAACAGAACCTTAAGTTCTATCAATAGAACATTTTCAAATTACAAAAACACTCCAAAATGAGAAGGACTAATGAGGAATAATCAATATTTAACTCTTTTTTTTTTTTTTTTTCCTGTGTATAGCTTGTAGGTTTTCGGTTGTCTATTAGCCACTGAATGTACTTATTATCACAGTATGTTGAGCCAATACAAATACTACATCGTATCACCAAATTGTGTTGTCAAAATGTAGAAAAACAAGAATGTCACGATTAATGATGAACACTCTCTGTTCCAGAACTCCTACTGGCTCTGTTACTGAGCTGGCTGTTTTGAGCCTGCAGACTACTGCTGTCCTTTAGTCTCTGCTATGGCATTTTTTTTGTCTGACTGACTTGTCTGATGAAAAGTGTCAGGCATGACTGCCTCCTGAACCCAGTCATCTGTAGGGCCTGACCCTATCAACAGCGACCTAGCCAGCGTAACCACTTCCCCGCTTTCTATCGGGTTTATTTTGGCTGTTACCATGAGGGATGAGGGATTTTTTTTGTTGTTGGTTTGTTTACTAACCGTTTCCACTGCCCTGCCTGCTTACCAATTGTTCCAGTGGCTGCTTTTGCAGAGCTGAATGGGCTTTAAGGGTTGGAGCAGTACGCGATGGCGAGCAGGGTTCATATTTTCACATTTCCACCTTGCTGGATTAACACAATTGGGTCTGAAGATGCACATCCCGAGCAAACATTGACCTTCTTCTCAACTCAGTCGCAAACAAAACCACCTGCTGTCAAGAAAAGGAAGAAATAAATACAAGGTGGAGGCAAAAAAAAAGAATTGCAAAGGATTCTCATCAGAAGCAAACTGGTACATGGGATTGTTAACTCCATTTATATACGATCCATTTGTTTGACTTGTTTGTTTGAGTTTGGACTCCTTAAGAGACAATATTCATATGCCGAAGTTGGATACACACACACGCGCACGTGCACACACGCACACACACACGCACACGCACACCCACACCCAAAGCCAGACATAGAAAAAAGTTATAAAGAATGAAATGTGCGCAGTGTTCAAGCAGCCCAGTCTCATGCCAGGTTGTTATATAGTCACTCTATTGTAATCTATTAAGTCGTGGACAGGTTACGTAAATGCCGTTTTTTTCGTGTGGCGATTACGAAATTGAAAGCAATGCATTTTAGTGGCGCCTCATTTCCCCGTTGTCGCGTCCCCCAGAGCAGGTTCAAAAAGCGTGACCCGTACACGTTCAAAAGTCGTTGCATATACACGAAAAAACGTCTAAATCGTAACCTGTACACAAATTTATGAATCAAAATAACGTGACTATTACACGACCTGGCGTGAGACCGGGTTGGTTCAAGAGGATACACAATGGTACAAAATTGCAAACTGAATTAGACTTTTTGGCACACATAATCAATCACTTATATTTCCCGCTGGAACAATGCCCACCAATCATGCCTTTCAAGGTGGGGGGTGAGGGTGAGGGGGGAGGGTGAATTATTATTATTCACTGTCTCATCATGACTGTACTCCACTATCACAGAAAAGATTCCCCCGTTTTTTGTTTCTTGCAGATTGAGACCGTGGAGGGAGCAAAGAAGAAAAAAAAAAGGGAATGAAAAGAAGTGAAGAAGAAAAGGGATTAAGAGAGAAAAGGCTTTGTGTATATATATATATATATATATATATATATATATATATATATATATATATATATATAAAGCATAATATCAGTTATCGCTACAAAGGGCCAAGGTCTGGAGTTTCACAGTCTTTCATGTACAACAGGCGCAGTAACAGTACAGACTCGTTTTCCTCCCTACTGTGATGATGCCTGCCGCTCTGCACTGTGGGAGCAGAGGGAAAGCAGAGTCCACCCTGTAATGTATTCTGTGTGTGTGTGTGTGTGTGTTAGGTGTGGGTGTATAGGTGACATATTTTTAATGCTCTGATGACTTCTTAAATCCTGTTACCTGATTTCAATTTGGTCTTAGGTTTCCAGTCTTATAACCCTCTAGACAGCAGGGGGTTCCGCAGCATGAAGGCAAAAAAACACCCCCTCCTGCATACCCCCTTATCTAAACGCTCAACTGGCTTAGCTGTTTCATCTTTTGATTTAGGAGCTGTAGTATTAGACCCCCCCCCCCATCAGATTTACATACAGTCTGGATACACAGTGTGCCCAAACGGAGTACACCTCTGCTAGAGCTTCCAATAAAAATGTGTCTTTTTTTTTTTTCCTCAACAGATTGTCATGTACATCTCTCTTATACGTACATGCTTTAGAGGTCCAGTGTGTAACGGGTTTAGTTGTTCAGTATCAAAATCTGTGTTGCCCTTTCACAAACTTGTCCCTTTTCATGAATATTTACCGCCACCATCAAGTCCAAGTATTCCTTTTGGCTTGAAATGTTACATTTGCATTCGCATGAACTTGGGTAGACGCTCCATATTCATGCGCCATCTTGAAATACGTTAGCCAGTAAGGGACATACACGACATACTGCTCCGCTTTTTCGCATTTTCGCTGTCCCATGATAAACTCACAGTTGCTGCTAATGCTGCTAATGGGTACGATACCCATTAGCAGCATTAGCAACACCTGTGAGCTTCCCGGCCCCCGGCAAGTTTGAAGAAGGAAACCTGGAGGACCACATGTATTCAAAATCCAAATTTCAGGAACAGGAGTCTTAGAAAGAGAAGGATATTGAAAAGAGCAAGAGACCGGCTTTTTGAAGCGTGAAGGCTACCGTAGCTGTAATACGTACTTTGAACTGCGTGGTGCGAAAGAGTTGATTGCGATATATGATCTCAACGCTAGATGGGAGAAATTCCCACACATTGGACCTTTTAAAATGGACAATTCATATTGTTACGCTTTGGTCGGATCTTTCTATTTTAATGTGGCTAAGCATTGTCTCATTACAGTCTGATCGCTCAAAAATGCATCTTTATCGCAAATGTAAAGAGGGTCTTAGAGGTGGAAGTAGCACTTTAGACAACAAGGTCAAAATGATATCTGTGGCTGCAGCTGCTAATAAATCTCACATCATTACAACACAAGCAAATAGGCTCGGAGAAGCCCATAGAAGATTTGGCCTATTTGTCAGACTTATTTTACGGATTTATTTTTATGAGAAATGTAACCCAGATAGTTGTTTTGTTTTTTTCCCCCTGCTGGTTGTGATGTTTTTTTTCTAGCTAGAGCTGGAGTACAGTGAGTGATCTAATCAAGCCTAGTTTCTTGTGGCAGTGTCTTCTTTTACCAGCTAAAATAAATGTGGTATTTTTACTCCTGTTGCATCCACTTTTAACAGTAGTTGCTTGCTTTTGTCTAAAACTAGAAAAATATAACATCCTATGCAAAATCTGGGCAGAAATACAATGTTGAGAAACCAAAGCTTACATTTGGTCCACAAAATAGGATAGGCATATAGTTGCTCAGTTGACCTGCTGTGCTGTCTGTGATTGCTTTAACATATACATACATAGAACATATTTTTCATTTAATAGGTCATTTTGTCCACTTCCAGTATGATGAAGGCCAAGCCTTACCACCGCTACACTAAAACCGTTTTGTTTTATGCACATTTTATTTGTTCTAAATTGTTCAACATGTTGTTGCGTTACACTGATAATAAGAATAAGTTACTGTGTCCTGAAAATAAATAATCTGGCACATATACCACAAAGTTTCTTTTTTACAGTTTGTCTTTTGTTCGGTTTAAAAAAAGGCTAGGTATATCATAAATTAGGGAGTTCTTGAGATGCTTGTATGCAGATTTTGTTATTGTACTATTAGACAGAACCAGTCTAGCTGTTTACCCCCGTTTCCAATCTTTGTGCTAAGCTAAGCTAACTGACTACTGGCTTTAGCTTCATATTTAAAATGCAGACATAAGTGGTAGCAATCTTCTCATCTAAGTCTTAGAATGAAAATGCACATATTGCCCAAAACTATTCCTTTAATATTTCCCAAACTGTACCCTGTCACTGAATGGATAGGGTGGGTCATTCTGACGTACTGTAGCTGTCACTTCTAAAAAGTTCAATCCGAGAGTTTTGCACCAATGTGATAGTCTAAATTCACTGATAAAAATGTATTTTTGGGGAAGCACTAAACTGAGTTTTTTTTAAAATGCAAATCGACTGATTAAAAAAACAAACAAATATGTACAAATTAAAATTAATATCAGCCTTCTGTAACTGAATTCTAAAATAATTGGTACCTTTTAAAAAAAAAAAAAAAAAAAACATATAGGTCAAACCCTGGTGTGTGGGAATTTCTACAGGATACATTTGTGTGAAAATATGTGTCTGCATGAATGTGTGTGTGTGTGTGTGTATGTATGAGAATAATGTCTGTGGAGCCTCTGCTAGCTCCAGCATCATCCAGATGCTGCCTCCCTGCCTCTTTATCCCTCCTCTGGGCCAGCTGTCACCACACAGACGAGATCAGAACAGAACAATGCCAGTGTGACAGCCTCCATTCTCTGTGCTGGAGCCTTGCGGAAAAGGGGCGACCTTCAGCTGCAGATCTTATGAAGGCGCTTCTGAATAGCCACAGTACAAAGCTCTGCATGTCTGCAGTCCAAAGCCCAGCGCCTGCATCACGTGTGTCTGTTTCAAAGCCCTCGGGAGATTTTGGGGGGTACGAATCAATAGGGAATGTTATTTCTTCCAAACCTTTCAACGCTTTGTTGGGCAGATGAGCAGAATTCTTGTTGCGTGGTTTGTGGGTGAACTTGCTGTGTTTCTTCTTTCCCATGATGCTTCGGTGCCTTACACTTAATCCCTTATATTGCTTCTCAGGTTTGGTTCATAAAGCCAATCCATTTTGTTATCAACAGTTTCCCACTTTATTATCCGTGTGTTGTTGCACTGTAATGCTCAGATATTGTCATTACCGAGTAGATATTAGCTGTGAGACAACACTCTAATATCACCACCAAGTGTACGTATACGCATCCCTGCTCTGTAGGCTCTTTGAAGTCATGGTTACAGATGCCACCAACTTGGACGCCATCCGTGATTTGATTGGTAAACTCTGTTTGTGAAACGAGGGCCACTCAGAAACAGTGTCACTGTCCCACCACAATGAGCCACACAAACAACACACATAGATCTGCACTTTTGACCAATGCAGGAGTTGGTGTCTCCACTCAGAGATTACTTGTGCCACCACACCACATGCATCCTTTGCCCCTCCTTTTCTCCCTTTCTTCCTCTCTCACACAGTCACCTCTGTCTTGCTGTTGGTCACAAAGTAGGGCTGTGTGGGGAGGAAGTGTTGGCTGTGGCTGTGGACTCTGGTGCTGTGAAGCTGGTTGGGCTCCAGCACAGTACACTGAGGCTTCTTGTGCCCGTAGGTCTTCCTCCGGCCCACCGTCTCAGTCCCATCCCAGGCCTTCAGCCCCAGCCCCATCGTATGCCCAGCCGCGATTGTGTTGGAGCTGTAGGCCATTGGGCGGCCCATTGTAGCTGAGCTGGAGCCGATGGGGGTCTCGGCGGCCCTGGAAATACCCAGGGACGTGCGACCTGGCATGGTCCCTGCCATGTGTGCCAGGGAGGTAGCCCCAAGGCCTGGCGGCTTGCTACTGTGGCTGTAACCATGACTGTGAGTGTGAGAGCTGTGAGAGCTGTGAGAGCTGTGGCCAATGTGACCATGGCTGCCTTTGGGTTTCTGGCCATTCAGCTTGAGTCCCCCCCCTCCTCCGACACCGGCTATGTGTCGTTCTGTCGGGAGGGTTGAGACAGAAGAGATGCTGGGCATTTCGGTGATATAGGTGGCCACCGGCTCAGGAGTCAGTGGACCCAGGGAGGTCATAGGAGTCATGTTGGTCATAGGAGTCATGTTGGTCATAGGAGTCATGTTGGTCATAGGAGTCATGTTGGTCATAGGAGTCATGTTGGTCATCTTGTTGTGGGAAGTCATGGGTGTCATAGAAGTCATGGGCATCATAGACGTCATTGGGTTCATGGAACTCATCTGGCTCATGTTAGGATTCATGGAATTGGACACCATTTGGTTGGAAGCCATGGGGTTGGTAGTCATCGGAGGAGTCATCGACGACATGTTGCCCATTGAGGGTCTGGAGTTGCCCATGGGCTGGAGAGGCAGCCCGCCCTTTGTTGGCAGCTCCACCATCAGCCGACGCTTGTTGTAGACTTCACCGTTGTACTTGGCAGCTAACAGAAGAGGGAAAAAGAGGGATGGAAAGTTAATGAAAATGTTAAGTGGACATGAAAGAGCAGCTGAAATCATGGGATAAATGTTGAAAATTGAATTCCTTCAATTTGACTGTCAAGTGTGAACAAAAATCAGTATCCTCAGCTTGTCTTTTTTGCTACTGTGGAACAGAAAGAAAATAGAACTGTTCTATAGAGTGACTCATAAAATAAGACTTTCAGCAGTTTGCAGATCAGCTGCAAACTAAGACATGCACATGTGAGCCAACAACACACTGGCACAGAAGTTTGGATAGAAAACATCCCATCCCTTTTCACTCCCACTATCTGAAAAGGTCATATAACAATCCCCATGTATTTTAACTTTGTTAGTCAGCCTACCCTTATCTACTGTAACTGACCAAGCAGGGTGTCAGGGCTACTACGCCTGCATAAAGAGGCCCGTTGTGCCACCGGGGGAGGGAAATCAAAAGGCAAGCTCAGAATGTCGTCTTCACCTCGCCTCTTCCTCCCTTATGAAGCCAAGAAAACATCTTATTTCTGTGTGGTTGGAAGAAGTTTACTATGATAAAAAGAGCAAAGCGTGCATGTTTTTTTCCCTTTTTGACATACAAAGAAAATATTTCAAAAAGATCTTGCTGAGTGCCCTTTATAGGGAGGAAATGAAGTGTAGTGCAGTTCCAGAGCTAGAATGCTTTCTGATACAAAGTTATAGATCTGATTTTGTGTACACAGCATTTTACATGTTTTGCTTCTGACTAGTTGCAATAAAAAAACAACAACATGCGCTATAGTGGTGATTATTACAACATGGCAGCTGTCTGTAGCTCCAAACATTGAGTGAAAGGACGTCCCTTTCCACATATAATCAAGTGAAAATTTCAGGAAGACGTGGACTGCTTAAATTAAGGGTAGTGCTATTTTTGTATGAATGTGTAATAGGGTTTGTAATGGTGTATGACTTCACTTGCCATATATCCAGAAGTGTAGGCTTATTGGCTCACAGGTGCCCTCTGGCAGTGGGTAAATGTTGCGAGTAGCAGCTAATTTTGCCAGTTATACTTCATATCAAAACTCTAGCTTATTTAAGTTACAACAAAAGTGTAACAAGTTTATATAGTGTATTTACAGTGCTAAATCAATCATATAACATGAAGAAGTGCATTCAGTAAACAAGCTAGCTAGCCACTAGCTACTGTAGCTAAAATAGCTTCTTGATTAGTTGTAGTATGCTTGGTCTGAGCATGGTGGGCCAAATGTGTGACTAACAAGTGGATATAATGCATTCACAGTGCTAAATTGTTCATATAACATGAAGTAGTGCTTTCAAGCTAGCTGTCACTAGCTACAGAAGCTTAAATAACTTATTGATTATTTGTAGTACGCTTGGTCTAAGCATGGCAGGCCAAATATCTGTCTGATATAACAAGTAGATATAATGCATTCACAGTGCTAAATTGACCATATAACATGAGTAGTGTATTCCAGCTAGCTGCCATTAGCTACAGTAGCTAAAATAACTTCTTGATTGTTTGTAGTGGACTGGTCTGAGCGTGCCAAGCCAAATGTGTGACTGAGCAGTACATATAATCTGTTCCTGTGCAGACAATAAATGCAGCACAGAAATAGACACAAGCCTCATTTTCATAATTTCTCAACACAACACAACACAGAGTTAAGGGGTTGCCTAACTACATCAAGTTGCATACACAGCACAGAAAGTTGCAAAAAAAAATCCAGTTATTGTGACAAATTATTTCCAAGGGGTAAAGAGTATGATGGGAAAAACATGCACGCACATCCAAAGTCACACCCAATTGACATTTCTATCTACCAGGCCTCACTGTGCTCAATGTGTTGGTGTAGGCATCTTCCCATATCTTCTGTGTGTTTATGTGTGTGTGTGGGTCTCTTAAGCCTTGGAGCAGTCAGGTTTAATGCCTCAAATGTATTCCTCCCTCTGTCAGTCACTGTCACCAAGCAACAGTCTGTCTTATCAGTGTGAAATGTGACCCTTTTTTCCTGTCGAATTCCCGTTCACAGCCAAGTCATTACTCTTTAGCCCTTGTTGCCTCCACGTCCTTGAAGATAAAGTTAACGCACTCAGCGAGTTTGCTTTGCCGTCAAACTATAAATCTACTTTATCGCTCTTTGAACGGGGAGAGCAACGAGTGAAGGAATAGCAGAGGTGTTGTGAGAAGGGGGGGAGAGGGGGAGGGGAGAAGGAGGGAAAGCGGCGTCTCACCCGCCGCCACGCCGCTAGACCGCCCCTGGGGATCAAACCTGCTTAGGGGACAGGTGAATCAATCCCGTGGCAGTCGGCTCAACGGTGCACATATCCAGCGGCGTACGTGAGTGGAAACGGAAAACACCGCTGTTACACAGTGTGGGCTCTGCATGCCTCTGCCTGAGAAAGGCCAGCATCCAACAGAGACCAACACATACATCAGAAAATCAAGCACCGCTTCTCTGAAGTCCCTGAGTGTCAAGAACACAAGGACCTTATTAGGAGTTTTATTAGCCAATCGGGTCTAGTGTATAGTCTTCAGAACCCCTTTTTACATTTTTCAAATTTGTTTTTCCAAATTCAAAACCTAATATATTCCATGTTTTAGTATATACTGTATGTGGGTGGATCCCCCTGTCATAGTGCTGCCACCCTACCCAGAAACATCCATTAGTCTTGGACTTTTATTGTCTTATGATGAAGTAAAAGCTGTCTATGAGGCTTTTTCACTCTGAAAGGTAAAACTCTTTACATCTGAATGGTTGTATTATTTTGCAGGAAAATGCTCTCAATATAAAGATATTGAAAATGGACACAGGATGTGGGATGTTATCTGAACTGGCTCTCTGTAGGAGCTGTGGAATAACAGTAATGTCAGGAAAATTAGGGGCAATTTTGGCAATGACACAATATCAATGTCTAGGATGAATCTCTCTTGGTCTACCATGAAATATCTCAACAATTGCCAAGGACCTTTGTACAGACATTAATAGTGCACAAATGATTAATCCTACTGACTTTCGTGAACCCTTAACTTTTCTTTTAGTGGCCCCCCAGGAGGTTGACATTTTTGTTTTTTAGTCTGGGGAACTACTGGATGGATTGTCATGAACTTTTGTACCATGGTGTCCAAGCAATGTGATGACTTTGGCCATCCTCTGATTTTATGCCTGGTGCTTATTAGCAGATGTGGCACCCTAACAAACCAAATTAAGATGGTGAACATGGGAAACGTTATAGCTTCTAAACATGAGCATGTTGTCAAGATATTACTTCCCCCATGTTGCACCAAATCATTAAACAAAAAATGCTGAAACTTTCTCCCTCGTTTCATTTTTGAAACTCATTTGCATGTAAAGAGGATTATAGGAGATTAAACGACAGCTGTAGTGTGAGGATATATGTTTTTAATCTACATGTTCTCCAAAAACTTTACATTTTTTAATAATTTCACACCGATAAGGATCTTTTGCTATTTGAGTCCTGCATACAAAACAGTGCAATATATACTACCGCAGCAGGTGGCGTATGTGGAAGCTTAAATTTAGCGTGTGCATTAAACGTGGGCCATAATTGGTCATTTGTACTTTTTAAGACTACATCCTCCTCTGGAAGGTCTACATCCAGGAACCTTTTACTAGTTGTTTTTTGCCTTGGCTGCAGTCAGAATTCGATAAAGTGACCTTATATAGATGCACAGGGGGACAGTGGGGATGGCTATTGATTGACAGAAGTGTAGCTTATCACCTAGGCAGTAGACCATTGGGAAAAGTAGCAGAGGCAATTAAAGAAAAGCAACAACAAAAAAAAAAAAAAAGGTGGTTGGAGGGAGTGTTGGGGAAATGGTGTTGATCTTAGTTGATCGGTTCTATTTCTCAAGGGGTCAACCGGCAGCGAGAACACCAGACTGTATAGCAGAGGAGAAGAAAAGAAAAGTCCATTTATGTTGCTTAAGATTAGCGAAGCTCACACAAAGGTGGCTTCTGAAAGCGCCACTGCTGGCATTTTTGTTGTGTTTGCTGTAATTTAGTCTTTCTCCCTCTCTTACTTTACACACACACACACACACACACACACACACACACACACACACACACACACACACGGTTCCCAACACTGGACTGGCAGCTTGCCTCCTGTGGTGTATATGTGGTGTATCGCTGGACAGCTTTCCAATCATTTCATAGGAGCCTTTTTGAATACCACTTGTGGAATGGAAATCTGTCATTCAAGTGTGAGCCTGAGGAAAGGGAGGGGGAGGTGATGGGGGGGGGGGGCTGCCTTCAATTACAGAAATAGAATCAGATATTAGCGCTTTAAGGGAGGATCGAGATTAGCGGCCCAATGATTCTTTAAGGAGCTATACAGAGCTTGATGGGTTGGAGGGGAAGGGGGAGGGATTGCGTGTGAGGGGGAGACAAAAGAAGCAAAAAGAAAAGGTGAGGGAGAATGCAGAGTTGAGGGCAGGAGGTGGATGGTAAAGGTGTCAATGTGAAAGAAGAGAAGATGGGAAATAGAGAGAGGTGGGAGGGAAGGAGCAGGAGAAAAGTTGAGGGGGAATGAAGGGGATAGTGAGGGAGAGAGAAAAACGAGCCGGGACATTAAAGGTTAGAAGAGCAAACGGTAGGAAAATGGTCCAGGAGAAGCGGTGAGGGGAAGATGAGGGCCATTTTAGATATGTAGAGAAGCAGAAAGGAATAATTGGGGTCGAAAGGAGCTGAAGAGGAG
Organism: Perca flavescens; assembly: GCF_004354835.1. Lineage (NCBI taxonomy): Eukaryota > Metazoa > Chordata > Actinopteri > Perciformes > Percidae > Perca > Perca flavescens. The sequence continues at coordinate 19,640,275 of NC_041351.1, read as the reverse complement.
GAAGAGAAGAACATTTTCAGATGTACTTAAAGGTTTGAATGTCTACACTGCTGCCTGTACCCAATTCAGTCTTCGCAAAGAGGGTCCTGTGTAAACCCACCAATCTGAACCACACTGGTACAGTAGTTTTGCACATTTGATCCCATTAATTTGTAATCCTGTACACTTTATATTCCTTCCAACAATTAAGAGCCTACCACAGCTTTTTAAATTGATTTTATGCCCTCCAGGCTGCTCTCTCTTAAAGAACATCAGTATGTTATAAAGATCAACTTGCAGGGAGTTAACACTGCCTTAGAGTAACAATCAGGTCATATGAACAGCATATTCCATTTGGATATTCCAAATAAGGCCTTTGTGGGATATTCCGGTATTATTCAGGTTTTAGAGGCATTCTTTGGACATCTATACAGCGCATTCGGAATGTGTTTCAATCGGGGGTTTTACCACAGTTTACAGCCTCTTGCCTGTTTACGGCTACGGTCAGCTCTGTGTGTTGCTATGGTTGCTGTTAGGGGTGTAAGAAAAAATGTATACACTTCAGTATCGTGATATTTTATTTTATTTTTTAATTTATTTTTTAAACGTTCAAAAATATTCATGTAAGACAGTGGTTCACGTTTATGTTGTGTTTAAACCCCCTTACCGCTAGATGGCTATGCTGAGACACACCACTAGTGTCCTTGCCTAACTAGAAGCTAACAATGTAGCTATGGCTGAACTTTGGCCTACTTTGGCATATTAAAATTAGCTTACTAAGAGCCTGTGAAACCACAATCCCAAACTGGCAGTTTGACTTTCTGTGTACTGAATTGTTTACCCAAAGTAAACTTCTTTGACTTTTATGAACATCATGTCTTTTTTTAAATATTAGTTTTTCTAAAATGATACTTTAAAAAAATCCCAATATATCGCCTTACGCACAGTATCGAAATATATATCAATATATTGAATCGTGACACGTATCGTATCGCCAGATTCTTGCCAGTACACAGACCTAGCTGCTGGGAACATTTGGAAATGTCAGGATTCGATTCCGATTCTTGGTGTCGCGATTTGATTTAGAATCAATTCTTTATTCAAATCTGATTCTTAATTCAATAAACAGAAAAGGGGGTTGTAGTTTCAGGCTCTTACTTCAGCGCACTGTGTGCCAAACCATTTATTTGTGTTTTTAGTCGAAATATAGTAGCTGAAATGCAATATGAGACTTAGCTGGCAGTTATTAAGTTAAATGGTCTTGATGAAGGTCAGTGCCGAGTGGAAAGAAGCAGAGAAAAGTGTGTGGGAGTACGCAGCTTCTTTATTTGAAAGAGCTAATTAGCATTAATTTGGAAGAGTCTTCCGTCTATATGAAAATAATGAAATCAAAGTGTAATTAACTAACCATTACTGATTACATGTCCTTTGCAAAACAGAAGTTGCTCAATGTGTTCCGGAGTAAAGAAGTAAAGAAAAGTGGTGCACTGGAGAGGGCAGTTTCTGCTGCAACAGAACCCATGGTTTTGCACAGTGCTGTACTGGTTCAGGTCTTTGCAGCAAAAGATACTGCAAAACCGACCAGCGCCAACCCGCCGAGCATCAAGTCCATTTCACACATCCACTTTAAATGTGAAATTATCTTGACATTACCCAGCAGGAGCTGTATGTGAGAACCCAAATGTCTGAATCTGACCAGAATTTGGTTGTTTGGGCCACACCAAAGTTTGAATGAGCTTTCACACCATCCCAAACTAACTGGACTATCCAAGAAAATGCTCCAGGGTTTGGTTTAAATGGACCAAACTGCCAAGGTGTGAAAGCAACCTTCCTTAAGTGTGATGTGGAAACTACACTGAGAATGGCTTTATCAGTGGAGTAGGAGACGTTTTGTGTCCAGTAGTTCAACTTTTTAAATTTATAAGTATTTTTATAGATTCTAGATTTTTTTAATAAGGGAAAAGGAGTAGATGTCATTTTAAAATGTTTTCAACCAGGTCATTTTTTTTTACATAGCTTAAAAAAAAGTCTGAAAGAGATCTTGAACATTTTGAACGCAAAAATAACATTTGATTTTGTCTCTTCAGATTTGATTTTGTTATTTCTAGCTGTATGTTGTGTTTTTAATGCTTTTAGTGTTTCAAAGGACAAGTACATTTAAATACTGTCACTGTATTGGGCCCTATCTTGCACATGGCGCAGCGCAAAGCCCGACGCTTTGCTAGTTTAAGACCGACGCAGTTCTCAATTTCCCGTCCAGCGCCCGCGTCGTTTAGACGGCAAATGCCCCTGCGCCTATCTGTGCGCCTCGAGTTGTGTTCAGGTGAATTCTTGGAGTATTGCTATCTTGAGGCAGCGGAAAGTGATCGCGTCATTGGCCAACAAAAACCTGTTCTGAAGTCGATAATGCAGTATTTCATTGTTAATTTAACAGTGCATAAAGCTTGTTACACACACACAGGGCAGCAGCACACTGACGTGCAAAAGATTGAAAATAAAAATATTACAATGTGAAATAGTATTATGATATAATCTGCTTCACGCACGAGCAGATCAATTTCTTCTCCTGAAAATCTCTCATTCCTGCTCAGCAAACCCGCCATTATAATAGCAATGCGCCAAGGTACAAACAGGCCTTGCTTTTAAAGGGGTGATAGAATGATTATATAGAGTATTTCACACTGTTCCTTATGTTCTCCTAATTAGGTATGTAACATTGGTTGGGCTGAAAATGGCCTGGTTGATATTTTATTGGCCCTTATGCATCCCTGTGTTTTTGCCCTATTTGTAACAAGAGCTTTTCTTCCAAATATGGTATGCTCGTGAATATTTAGATGAGCTGCACGCTGATTGGTTGAGCAAATTGCCATAGGCAGACATTAGAGATGCGCGCTGATTGGTTGAGCGAATCCCCAATACACACACATTAGAGAAGCGACAGAATCTCATATTCCAGACACTGCAATGTTTCATTACCAAATTCACTTCTGAGACTTTTTTATGTGAGAAATCAACTATATAAAGCTCAAATATGGGCCGTTTTACAAAAATTGATGGCTAATTGCAAATATGGTAAGACTGTGTGTCGGACTTCAGCGGCAGTGCTGCTGCCTCGCCGCCCGACCTGCCTTCCTTCACAGACCCCGGCCTGCTGTGAGCTCCGTTAGGCTGGCAGCCCTGACAGAGCTCCAGGGGCCTGTAACTCCTCTCTTCCTGCTAGCTAAATGGCCCGTTGTGTGAGAGTGAGAGCGCGGTCAGCGAGCTTGTTACACCAGCAATCTCTTACCACATGTTACACACAATGTCACGCCACTTAGCTATACAACATATACCTAAATGTCTTATAAAGCTTACAACGGTGTCCGATTTCAAGTTAATTAATATTTGTGAAGTTTAGCTAGGTGTTTCGTTAGCTGCGACTGTCCCTTCAATCCTATCTATGTGTAGCTACAAATCACGGATAGTTAGCTTCATTTTTGGTCGTAATTCGAGTATATTTACAGTTTGAATTTCGTCACGCCAGTTATACAACATCTAACTAAATGTTTTATAAAGCTTACAACGGTGTCCGATTTCAAGTTAACCCTCGTATTATGTTAAGGGTCAATTTGACCCATTTGCGTTTTTGTGTTGACCAAAATACTGGTTAACCTATTTTTTTCTTCATGAAATTGTATGACATTTCCTCATTTAGGGTCATGAACTTGTTCATAAAATCTGGACACATGTGTAGTGGAATGTCTGTTCAGAGTTTGTATACAAAGATGATGTTGCGGGTCATTTTGACCCAGAGACTTTCAACACCCATTTAGAACCAGGTGTGTGTGTGTGTGTGTGTGTGTGTGTGTGTGTGTGTGTGTGTGTGTGTGTGTGTGTGTGTGTGTGTGTGTGTGTGTGTGTGTGTGTGTGTGTGTATAAAGGAGGAGGAGCTTTCTCGCGCTTGTCCTCTTCTCTGTTGTAATGTCATCTCTTTGACACACACACTACAAAATGAGCTCCAAAAGGTTTGCAACTGAAGAAGTTTTAGCACAGATTTTTGATGGTAATAGTGATGTAGAGGAAGAGGTTTTCAGAGTCAGAGGATCTTTCAGAGACCGAGAACAATGCTATTGACGATCCGGATTGTGAATTTTCCTATGATGAAGAGGATTCAGGGGACCAGTCTGGTGTAGTATACATTAGCTGAAAACAATGGGCAGCAATCATCCTCAACATGGACAGCTAAAGATGGTAACATAAAATGGTCAACATCACCACACTGACGCCAAGACAGACTGTCATCAAAATGACTCCAAGCCCCACAAGATTTTCTGCCACACTAGTTGATGATATTCAATCACCATTTCATCTCTTCAATAGATAGGATAATAGTGGACATGACCAACTTGCAGGGGAGGTGTGTATTTGAAGAGAAATGGAAGCCACTGGATCAGATTGACTTGCATGCATACATTGAAATCCTAGTCCTGCTGCATCCACAGTATCCACCCATGTTCTGCAGTGCCATGTTACATCCCGCAACACCCTGCTGTGATGTTCATACGCACAGAGTAGTCAGGATCCGGTATAGGAGACTGCACTACTCAGTATGACACAATGTGCCCTGCTATGACATGAACTTCCATGACTACCTCGAGGTCACTGTTTCATTATCTCTAATGTGACTATTATTTGCCACTGTTCATCACTGTAGTTGTTGGGGTTTTGGAATTTATAGAGTGTGGTCTAGACCTACTCTATCTCTAAAGTGTCTCGAGATAACTCTTGTTATAATTTGATACTATAAATAAAATTGAATTGAATTAAATTGAATAGTATTAGCTGGAGTGTACAAGTCAAAGGGAGAAGCAAATGCCAGTCTGTGGAATGACAAGAGTGGAAGGCCAATATTTCTAGCAACAATGTCTTTGGAGTCAATTTATACGAAAGCTTGGGTGTTCCACAACACCAGAGCTGGTCGACGTGAACGAGACAAACTAGCTGAGATCAGAGATGTATGGGATGAATGGGTCAAAATTGTACCTGTCTTGTACAATCCTGGTCCCCATGTCACTGTAGATGAACACCTTGTTCCATTCAGGGGGTGCTTTCCCTTCTGACAGTACATGCCCAACAAGCCTGCCAAGTATGGCATCAAAATATTGGCATCCTAGGATGCCAAATCTAGCTATGCATGGAATATGCAAGTGCATACTGGAAATGTTTCACTAAATAATTGGTAAAAACAATTTTGGGGGAAAAAAATGTTGTGATGAGGAAAAAAAGGTAGTTTTGAGTGTATTTACACTGTACGGGTCATTTTGACCCGTAACATCATCAATGTCATTTTTTTTCAACATAATACGAGGGTTAATGAATATTTGTGAGCTGTAAGGGTTTCGTTAGCTGCAACTGTCCCTACAATCCTATGTGTATAGATTGCGGCTAGTTAGCTTCATTTTTGGTCGTAATTCGAGTATATTTACAGTTTGAATTTTGTCACGCCACTTACACATCTAACTAAATGTTTTATAAAGCTAACAACGGTGTCCGATTTCAAGTTAATGAATATTTGTGAGCTGTAAGGGTTTCGTTAGCTGCGACTGTCCCTTCAATCCTAGCTGTGTGTAGCTACAAATCACGGATAGTTAGCTTCATTTTTGGCGTATTTCCGAGTATATTTACAGTTTGAATTTCGTCAAGCCAGTTATACAATATCTAACTAAATGTCTTATAAAGCTAACAACGGTGTCCGATTTCAAGTTAATGAATTTTTTTGAATTCCAGAGGAATTCTAAGAAGAGGCTAGCTATTGCTAGACAAGAGGCGTGTATTTCACCGATCGTTTGTTTAAATAACTCAACACATTATAATTACAAACATTATAAGATTAACTTGAACCTGTGGTAAGAGATTGCTAGCGTAACAAGCTCTCTGACCGCGCTCTCACTCACACACACCTGGCATTAGGAAGAGGGGAACTGCAGGCCCTGGAGCTCTGTCAGAGCACCAGCGTTTGGTAGTCCATTATCCAAAAACCGGTGACTTTGCGCGGGTATGGAGTGCTGTGGGCTGCCAGTCGTAACGGAGCTCAATTGAGCTCAGAGCAGGCTGGGGTGTGTGAAGGAAGGCAGGCTGGGCGGCGAGGCAGCAACACAGGCAGCACCGGCGCTGAACTCCGATACACAGTCGGACAAAATTTGCAATTAGCCATCCATTTGAATTAATGAAGACACTAAGTACAACCCTTATGAACCATGCGGCGGCGCCTAAATGCACCTGTGCATGCGCTTCGCGCCGTGTGCTTAGATCGATTAAATAGGGCCCATAGAGTACATTTTTAAGTTGTAATACTTAACAAATTCCAGCAAGTTTGCTAGAATTAGCCCTTTCCTTTTACCTTTTTTTTTCATCAACCTGCCTCATTTTTTTTCTCCCTACAGTTCAGATTTCCCAGTCCCCAGACCGTGTTCTGCATCCATCTGTTGGTTTTTATGCATGGTTGAGATGAAAGGAAATCTGTAACCAAACAGAGTAAGATTTTATTAGTTGGGGAAACAGCGGGGCTGCGTTCCTTCCTCGAATTGCAGCTGCACTGCATTCTGGTCTATTGAAGCTCCTGTCAGTGGAGAAATTGGCATTCTCTCCTATGATGGATTCATTCTCTCTTGGTTGAATATTGGTGCAAAATATTGACTAAAGAAAGAATCCCTTTGTTCTCTGATCCTCGGGGTCCAACACCAAGACGTCTTCTGTTGGCATTTCATATAATGGAACAATTTTCTGCAATCAAACACCGCTGTAGCTGAAAATATCGGTTGTGTGATGTCTATATTTGGCCTGTTATCTGGGAATGAACAAAAATACACCACCAAACAATATGACAACAGATGCCAGGGTCCAGGACTCAGGATGACAGTGTCAAACACCATTTTGATTAACGTTCTTACAGGGTGGCTTTCCTTAAAGCTCCGACATAATGTGACCACCTATCACTTTGCTATTCATCTGCTTCTTTGTTTTCAATTTCACTGGCAGTTATTTAAACTGCTAATATAATAACCCAACATCGTCTTGCTTCCAGGGCACAAAGCAGTGCTCATCATAATAAACAGGCATGATAATCTATTACCGTAACATGTCTGGGGATGAGTCATTGCCCTCCACATGCAGTGTGGTGGAGGGAATAACATTGAGATTTACAACACAGAGAAAGTTCACACCTACATTTGTCATCTGAATCAAATGTTTTCCTTTCTGCTGCTTGGCATGCAGAGGAAGGCTTTTCAAAGACAATTCTTTTTCTAATAAATTCAGACAAATAGTGTCTGCAGCTGTTTATACAGATATTGTGGATGATATCTGGCGTGAGTGGGCTGAATTCAAGTGAGGGCAGGGTACCTGTCTAGCATAAAGGCACTGAAAAATTAAACTCAATTGGATTGAGGTTATGAAATGGTGATGCCGCTGCCAATAGCATATGGGCACGGTGAGGCGACTTCAAAACAGCTGCACTGGCAAATGAGCTCACTGAATTCGGTAGCGTGCATTAAGCTGTCAAACAGCTGTCAAACAGCTTGATGAGCAGGCTGTTTTTACAGCGCGTCCAGTTTGGTAGTGCAATCGATAACACCTGTCAGATCTGCCTGCAGGACATCGCTCCTGGATGAAAACAAATATTCTTTGTGTTTGGATCACAAAACGTTCAGTGAACTATAATGAAAAAAACAAACCAGTAATTAATAAAAGACTCAAGACTCACTGTCAAGTCAGGATGCATCAGATGGGGGTGACTCGGCTGACAAGAATAAGGGAAGCCCCAAGATTGATTGCGACGATGATGCAACTCCTATATTATATTTAGTATAAGAAAACCTATACCCCCCATTCATTCTTATGAGAGTTGCCCAGTGGCGCATGAAGCCAAAAGAAGTTCTACTTCCTTGTGTAAAATTGCCCGGATGAACGCGGTGCTTCCGCATTACAGGGCCCATGAGCACTAGAGACCTAAGCCGGCCGAGAACGGCTACTTCCAGTTTAGCGTTCCGCTAACTTGCGTGTGGATTAAAAAATGTAATTGTGCGGCTCTACTAGACTTTCCAAATGTTATCGGATCAAATTCTGATGGTTGAAACAAAGTTATTTCGCGCGGGGCTGTGACGCTCTAAAAAGAATTCATCCACTGATCAGACGTGTCGCAATGTGAGTCTATTGGGGAAAAAAAAAAAATGCCATGAGCCATGGGCTTTTTGGGGCCCATGGCATCACGTGAGAGACACAGAAGTTGTAATTCCAATGTTTTGGCCGCTATGTCAAACTGGCTTCAAAGCCCGGTACACTTCCTGGAGGCCTGATGCACCTTCCCCAAACAAGAGCCAGATGCAACGACTGGCAAAATCAATCCGTTTTTTTTCTTTCTTCTTCATAACCAATAGCACAACATCAAGGACACTGCCTAACTCACAGTGTAAAACTGTTCTTCAGTTTGACTTCAAATTTAAAGATAATAAAATCACTTTACAGACACTTACCCACAGCCTTCAGGGAGGCGTACTTGTTGAGATCCTTGTTTTGCTGTTGCTGTTGCTGTTGCTGTTGCTGTTGCTGCTGATGCTGTTGCTGTTGCTGCTGCTGCTGCTGCTGCTGCTGCTGATGATGCTGATGTTGATGCTGTTGCTGCTGTTCGTAGACATGAGCCAGCTGGCTGAGGGCGGGGTAAGGGTGCTGCTGGCCCATGTTGGAGCCCGGCCCCACGCTGTTGTTCATCTGACCGCCCTCTGTGGTTCAAAGACACATGACAGGACCAGGTTAGACTCAGGTTTAGGACGGTACGTGGGAGTGTTGACAATTTGAAGCTCCATTTACAAGCAGTGGTAGAATGTAACTAAGCACATTTACTCAAGTACTGTACTTAAAGGAACACGCTGACTTATTGGGAATTTTGCTTATTCACCGTAACCCCCAGAGTAAGACGAGTCTATACATACCTTTCTCATCTCCGTGCGTGCTGTAATGCTGTCTGACGGCTCCAGCGGCATCAGGCCAGCACAGAACATGCAGGTGAATGGTTCCAGCAATCCTACTGCTCCGAATAAGTGACAAAATAACACCAACATGTTCCTATTTACATGTTGTGATTTATAGAGTGACAGCGTGTACAAAAAACAACGTAACATGAGACACAGCCGTCTTCTAACTGTAAACAAACCGGGAACTATATTCTCAGGCGGAAGAATATAGTACTTGGGCGGAGTGATATGCTCGCAGCAAGCCTGTCTGAGAATATAGTTCCCGGTTTGTTTACTGTTAGAAGATGGCTGTGTCTCATGTTACGGTGTTTTTTGTACACGCTGTGACTATACAAATCACAAAATGTAAATAGGAACATGTTGGCGTTATTTTGTAATTTTTTTCACAATTGGGAGCAGTAGGCTAGTTGGAACCAGTTACCTGATGGATCTGTGCTGGGCTAAGCTAATGCTGGAACCGTCAGACAGCGTTACAGCACGCACGGAGATGAGAAGGGTATGTATCGACTTTTCTTACTCTGGGGGTTACGGTGAATAAGCTTAATTCCCAATAAGTCGGCGTGTTCCTTTAAGTACACATTTGAGGTACTTGTACTTGACTTGAGTCTTTTCTTTTCATGCCACTTTCTACTTCTACTCCGCTACATTTCAGAAAGAAATGTTGTACTTTTTACTCCACTGCATTAATCTGGCAGCTTTAATTACTAGTTACTTTACAAATTAAAATGTTTGCAGACAAAAAAGACATGTAGTTTATAGAATATGATTATTATAAATTAAACTACCTAACAATATATAGACCTACAAGTACAGCCAAAATTATTAGCCAATTAAACACTTTGTCGATTGCTTCTAGTTCCAGTTTCTAAAATGTGAGGATTTTTCAGCATTGAACACTTTTACTTTTTATACTTGAAGTGCATTTTCCTGATTGTATATACATACTTTTACTTAAGTAACATTTTCATTGCAGGACATTTACTTGTAACAGTGTCATTTTACAGTGCAGTATTAGTACTTTTACTTAAGTAAAGGATCTGAATACTTCTTCCACCATGTTTACAAGCATCCACTTATATAACACCCCCTCCTCCCCCCCCTTTTTTCTACTGCCTTGATATACTGCTTTAGAAATGACGTACATGCTGCACAATTCTCAGGACACATTAACACCTATTCATGCCAGTACCATTAGCTGATGGACTCTTGCCATCATTCTACAGCTGCAGCCTTCTTACCATATATGTCACACTGCCTAAACACATTTGGACAGAATCCAGATATTATATATATGTACACTAAAAAGCTGCATCTGCTGTCTATTACATGAGGTTTTACCAATACTGACATGTATGTCAGTATTAGAGCTGGAACGCTCATGTCCAACAGTGTGTGTGTGTGTGTGTGTGTGTGTGTGTGTGTGTGTGTGTGTGTGTGTGTGTGTGTGTGTGTGTGTGTGTGTGTAAAGTAAGAGAGGGAGAGGACAGAGAGATTTCAATATATTGCTGAGCTGACATTTTTTAATGAACATTAACAGCCTAAATGTGGAATTGAACTGCAATAAATGAAGAGCTTTGGACTTTATAGACACGTCCTAATTCCTGGTGTGAGGTACTGTGTTTTCCACAGATGCTCAAGATATCTCACCATGAAAGAAGTTTGACTTTTAAAGATGTCTTTGCTTCCTTGCTGTCTAGTTTTGATGCACTCTGAATTGCAACTGTGGTGTTCAGGTTTTCTGGCTGACGCAATATGAAGATATATATATATATATTTTGTTCCTTTTTTTTGCATTTAGTTGATCTACTCCACAATCTTTTTCCATGTTTCCTTTTACTATAATTATCTATTAATATGTGAAGAAGTTTCGGCTTTAAAAGGAATTAACTCATTTTTGCAACCTGCTAAATGTTATAGGAAGTAACAGTCTTATATTAAATAAAATCTCCTGGTTGCAAAATTGGCTAATGCATTCCCTGATTTAAAAAGCAATTATTACATTTTAAAACGTGTGTTGAATGTATGAGTGTACTGTCCAACATCTTTGCAGCACATAAAGCTAGAAATAAGCCGGTGCCTCTAAATCACATCAAATCATCAGTAAAACATATGTTGAAGATTTACAAGAAATTCAGTAAGCTTTCCAGTATGTTCTGATTGTGATAGCAGCCAATCAGACCTCCAAAGCCCCAGCACATTCTCAAAGTAGCCCTCTCAACCATGGCCATATTTGATTAGTGAATGGATCAGCCCTCCTGCACCTAAAGCTGCAGCTCCTCTGGAAGTTTCAGGAAACCAGATGGCATCAGTACAGATGGATATGAAGGGCGGCGCCGGCAGCTCGACAGAGTTGTACGAGAGCGGTTGGGGAAGTGTGGCAGTCTGACTTTAAAGCACAGCTTAATGTCAAAATATGTGTGGGAACTCAGAGGACACTCTCTTCAGCATTGTTCTCTCGCTGCACTGAGTCTGACAGATAATTGCAAATTCCTGTTCCTGAAGGCAAAGGTATAGCCTTGCTAAGTGAATACATTCTGTTAAAAGCCCCAAACTTCCACTTGATAATTTGAGACATTAGAACAACTTAAAAGACGGAGAGTAAGAGGAAGGAACGACAGGGAGAAAAATGAAATGGAGAGAAAGGGAGAGGGGATGCATAAAGAAATGAAGATAGAGAAAAGAAAGTTAGAAAAATGGCTGCTAGAGAAATATAGGAGGTATGTGGAGCACAGAGGGATCTGAACATAATCCATTTGGTGTTTTAAGCCCACAACGTCGTCTTCCAGGCAGCACTGTGTGGAAGGCACTAGGGTTAGGCAATGGTTAGGGTCAAGGGGGTAAGCTTCGCTTCAGAACTCGAACCTCCTATTTTGATGCTACAAAGCGAACACCTCCCGTTAGCATTCCATTGACTGCCATTCATTTTGACGTCACTTTGACAGCAAATAACTTTACATCTGAAGCGTTTAAAGACTCTATTTGTCCATTGTTCATTTCTAAAGAAACACGACAATGTATAAAAGGCTCCATTACCTTGTACCTCCACCAGGGGTGGTGATGGCGCAGTGGATATGACGTGTGCCTTTGGTGTGGGAGATCCAGAGGCATGCAACCTCTGACATATAGCAATTGTAAGTCGCTTTGGATAAAAGTGTCAGCTAAATGACGTGTAATGTACCTCACGTTATGGCTCCGTAGCAAATGTTTTTGTAAAAATAGGCTAACAATTGTGTCATAACCAAGTGACTTACTGTCGCATAGTAGAGGAATTACTGTATAGTACAGGAGAAGCTTGCAGACAGTGTCAACTTACATGAGCTGTTTAAGTTTAATTACTAATGTTAACTGGCATTTTAGTTAGCAGTAATTAGCCTATGTTATCTCCTTACATATACCTATGCTCTCCGTCTCTGCAAGATTGGGAATGATTGAGATTTCTCTTGGCACAGCTACCAGAAGACTTACAACTTTCAGACAGGTTGCTCACGTCACATTTACGTCGTCTCTCTCAGTTGGAGGCTGCGCAGTAACGCTCAGCGCTCACCGGAAAAGTGCTTCTAATATCCTTCACTGGTCTCCGTCCAGAGCAACGGGATCTGTTGGTCCAGTTTATATATGTCAAGGTTTAGGGTTAAGGATAGGGTCAGGTGCCTTAAAGTCGACGGTCGCAGCGCTGCCTTGAAGTCGAAGGTGGGGGCTTAAAACACCATCGAGCGCAGAAAGCACAAAAATATAGACGGACAGTAAAAGGTAGACAATCTCAACAGTGATACAAACTCTTTCTCCCCTTCCTTCTCCTTTCAGCCCTCTTATAGGTGCTCATACAGATGGCCTTTTGTTGCTCCACGGCAAACAGAAGGGGCACTGTTGAGCCAAGAGGTGCGCTCAAAGGCCTTAAACCTGCAAAGTCCAACTGTCAAGCAAAGCAAGTTGTGTTGTGTTACTAATTAATTACTTAGCCCTGGCACTGACTCAAAAACCCCACATACACACACCTACACACATACACTGACTGACAAGGTAGAGAGAAAGTAGAGACAATTATGAAGAGCATCAGAGTGCGAGACAGCGTGACGCGTGAGGTGTAGAAGAAAGAATAAAAGACAGTATTCCCCAATGTGATGAAACGTCCTATGGTGCTTCATGAAAAAGAAAAGAAAGGTGTGGTGTGAGTTCATGTAGACATCTGGCTTACTAAAGGCCTACGTGGATTTAGGTAAATGGAAACAAAAGGCACTGATTCACCTTTCACCTTTCATGCATCAAATAGACACTCTCCAAAAACCATTTACTTCAGTCACGATGAAAGCCAGTCTCTCTGCTTTATTGTTCATAGGTGGCCAAAATGACTGGCACGAGGTCACCAATTTTCTCATTTCATAATGGATTTTGCCTGGTTGTAGCGCACAATTGTAAAATGCAATATCCTATCAAAGCACTGGTCCACCTCCTTGTTTGCAGGCACTCTGCCATGGACTGGCTCGCAGTGAATCATAAACAGTCATGTATTTATACTAAATTGTGATTGTCTGCAAATGATTTATGTTGATAATAAATCAAAATCTGTTGAGATAATATTTAAAAACAAATGTCATTAGAGAGACAATGAACACAATGTACTGGACTCATGTCTGTTATGGATGTGACAAGCTGGCGATTCAAATTATAGCCTCAGTGAGCCACAGATAAACATCTGGCAACTGTGGTGCATTTTTGGCTTAAAGAAATAACTGGACATTTTGGGAAATATACTTTTCACTTCTTTTTTTTTTTTTTTTTTTTTTTTAAGATTATTTTTTGGGGGCATTTTCAGCCTTTATTTTGACAGGACAGCTGAAGACATGAAAGGGGAGAGAGAGGGAGGGGGGAATGAAATGCAGCGAAGGGCCGGAGGTCGGAGTCGAACCCGGGCCCGCTGCGTCGAGGAGTAAACCTCTATATATATGGGTGCCCGCTCTACCAACTGAGGTATCTGGGCGCCTGCACATTTCACTTCTTTGGTGCAGAGTTAGATGAGAGGATTGATAGCACTCGTAAGTGCATGAAATATGTAGCTAAAACAACCTTTGGCTTTTTCGGGTCTTCCAGATCTGCGCTCTCTGAGTCTCTGCAGTGTCATTGCAGCCAGGGAATGACTGTGACGGCACTGCAGCGGCACTTTCTACCTATATACAGTAGGCTCTAGTTCAGTCAGACGACTCACGTTTGAAATGTTTATTATAACAGCAGAACATTGTGTTTGGCGGCCAGACTCCGACCTCATCACTCCCTGCAGTATGAGTTTACACGAGATATTTGGGAGTGATGATAAAGTAGCTTTTCCCTTGGCTGGAGAATGCAGGTGGATGCTGGGGTGGTGGTGGTGGGGCTAACAGCAGGCAGCAATACAGGTGCAGGGCAGCAGCAGCATTGGCAAGGCAGAGATGGGGAATTTGTGTAGCTTAAATAGACCGCCAAATTGAGGGTTTGTGTTTGGTAAATGATACGGAGAGTGTCACGTGTGTGTACACAGTGCAGCTCGAGTTGACTGCCTGAACTAGCACGCAGGCGTCGCCCCATTTCTGACATCACAACCGTACGGAAGTTCTGACGGCTCATTTAAAGGCAGCGCTTTGGAAAACGGGCTGTGTGCATTTCTATGTGGATTGAGCGTTTTGATACTTTCACAGTATTTATATAGCACCTTGATTTGCTTTAAAACCCCCCCCAAAAAAGACATGTGGAAACAAAAGCAAAGTGAACCACATTCAAATACAAAATTGCACTTCTACACAGTTAATTGTTAATGTATTATAATCATCTGCTGCTGCAACTTCTCCATGTTGGTGTTCACATTCACATTCAAGATTGTGTAGCAGTGCTGTTAGAGTTACAACAGATGTGGTTTTGGATGTATTGGACACATTTTCTGAAACTGATCACATAAATAAATATAAATAGAAGCTAATTGTCCCATAAGAGGAATTCTTTGCCAATGTATCTCTATTGCTCATGCATTAGAGCCACGACATAGATTAATGCAGTGTACTGCTGCTCCCTGTCCACAATCTTTTCTCCTGCAGTTCTCTTTGCTTACAAAGTGCTATCATTATTTCATGTTTATAGAAACACTGTGTTAGCTCTCAGTTGACAAGGATGAAAGTGGATGGAAATTTGAGCCGAAATACATATAATTGCCGACCTCGCCTCATGCAATCTTAAAAATTTTCTGCTGCTATTGCTCCAGGATGTCGTTGTAAAAACCTCTCATCCATGCGTTTTGATCTGAGTGAAAGGGTCGCACACAAACACAGCAACCTGATGACATCATCACATTATGAACCCATTTGCCAGGATGACTGACATGTGTCACCAGGATGCCCATCTGGATGATGAAAAGGATGCAGTGGGAGTCTGCTGGTGTGGTCACAGTGTGTCACCAGGCCGAACCAAAACACACTCCTTCTCTAAGGTCACCACAGCCTTTTAACTAGCTTCAGAGACAGATTTAATTCCTTCTTCTTGAAGATTTCTCCCAAGATTAGGGCTGCAGCAAACTACAAAGAAAGAAAAATAAATTGGATACAGTTGACAAGCAGCGGCAATTACAAGCCCATTGTGTTTGGGCCAAACAAAATGGAAACTAAAGACAAAACTTAGATGCCACAACAATGCTTCTCTAGGGTTGGGGGAAAAAAAATGGATTCAGCACTATCTTGATATTTTACGTGGCAATACTGTATCGATACACGGATGTCAAGTATCATTCTTTTATTATAGAAACTGCACATGAGAATTAAACTTTTTGCTACTCAAACTCAATTGCTTTTTCAGTCCACTAGATGGTTTATCATTTTAGATAAAACTGATGTTGACAAAGTTTTCCTTTGGGGACCAGTGTTGGGGAAGTTACTTTTAAAAAGTAGTGTTTGCTCGTTACTCGTTACTTCTTAAAAAAAAGAATCCGTTACTTTACTTAGTTACCCCCTATGGAAAGTAACTTTTTACTTTACTCGTTACTTTTACATTACTTTTAAAAGCAGGCGTCTCTGTCAGAGACTGAAGTTAATTATACAGAAGCTATCTTTGACCATAAAGCCAATCTATGGTTTATCAGTGAAGTGTCTCAACTACACTGCAGACTGGATTCTCTACTCACAGAGTGACGGCTGATTCATTATGAAAGAGTCCAGCGCGGGTTGAATGCAGATCAGCAGGTCATCGGCGTTACACGGTGTTAGTGTATGTAATGTCCAGTGTTGGGAAAGTTCACCTTCTACATTAACTAGTTCAAAGTTCAGTTCACAAATTTGAAAATGAACTAGTTCAGTTCATAGTTCATACTTCAAAATTTTGAACTAAGTTCACAGTTCCAATAATGAACTAGTTCTAGGGCTGGGCGATATGGAGAAAATCAAATATCACGATATTTTTTGACCAAATACCTTGATATCGATACCGCAGCGACATTGTAGTGCCTATTAGACTACTGGTGCTTTCACAAAATATTTACCCAGTGAGATTTTTGATAAATAATCATCAGTAATGCAGATATAATGACTAAATGGGTAAAGGCAAATAATATAACAGTTGCAACAGTCTGGTAAGTTCAGAAAATGACATCACTTTACGGTAATGCAGCCTTTAAAACCAGGAAAAGACAACACAAGCAATATTACGATATCCAAAATCTGAGACGATATCTAGTCTCATATCACGATATCAATATAATATCGATATATTGCCCAGCTCACTAGTTCATAGTTCTGAAACTATGCGTCAGATTTCATCTTCATATCCAATGAGTTCAACTTGCCATTTCAGGTTTACTGTGGATGTGACGTGCAGATTTTCTTTTTGAAAGCCAGCAGGCAAAGTTTGCACAGAAATGTACGATTTTTCACATCTTCACCGGCTTTGTCATAAAACTCGTTTAAATGATCATACAACGTCTCCTTGTTGCTTCGTCGCCTCCTCGCTGCTTTTGGTTTCGATGATGCATGCGGCGGTGCAACACTGGTGGCTGGTGTTGCCAGATTGGGTGTTTTTTCCGCTACATATCAAGGCCTGTTTACGGTGTGTTTTAGCCGGATTTTCGCCTGGAAGGCTCTATAGAAATCTGGCACATTGAACAAAGTTAAACTGAGAGAGCGTGCCGTTCACAGACACCAGAATGAACAAGTTCACAGTAACGTTCAGGCAGTAATACAGTACGTTCAGTTCATGTTAGCCCAAAATATGAACAAGTTCATGAACTATCGTTCAATGAACGCGTTCAGGCACAACGCTGGTAATGTCTGTACCGGTCGCGCAGCTACGATGGTCCGTGCATTGTCATAGACACATGCAGCCTCTTTTCTGGAAATCCTTGCGTGAGAAGGCAGTGTCGCTATCAAATCTGTCCCTGGGAAAAGTAACGTTGTGCCAAATTGAAAAAGGAACTACGCTTTGTTACCAAATTTTCAGTAGTAACGTGTTACACTACTTTTTACCCGAAAAAGTTACGTTACTGTAACAACAACACAGTAACAACACTGTTGGGGACATCCTTTGAAGTTGGAAAAAAGGTAATAAATTGCAATATATCGCAGAATATTACACGTCTGAAATTGCAATAATATCGTATTGCGACATAAGTATTGTGATAATATCGTATCGTGGGGATTCCCTCCCTATTCTCTACATCATAATATACATTTAAGACGTTTTCAGCCACAAAATGCCTTCCTAAGACACTGGCTCTTACTATGGATTTACTGAACATTTCAGCAAAGCTTTAACAATGTAACTGGCACATACAAACAGTCCTGGCAACTGAATACAATAAATGTGTAGCAGTCAAAATGGCCAGGTCAGAACTCATTAAAAAAGCCAACAAATTGAATTAAGAAATCCCAGAAACAGAATTCATTTTAAGAGAAAATTGCTCATTAGAACTCAATAGAACCCTCCACCAAAGTCTAATCACCCAAGTTATTTGGTACTTTGTCAGCCAAGCTGTACTAGATCGATGACAGCTATATACAGTTACTGAGTTTGAGATCATCAGGTCAACAAAATCAATAGGTTTAGTCCTGATTGTACAGCAAATATTGTGTTCATGACAAAGCCCAGAAGATATGTTCAACTGAAAACTGAAAGATTTGGGGGGGGTGGTGCTACAAGACAGAGCCTGAATGCAGTCAGCAAATTTCATATAGCTAAACGTATTTCACATAAAGGACAGTCTGTCCACTATGTGCTCACATAACCTGCAGTTCTTGTTGGAGGCACAACAGGTTCAAACTGGTGGAGCTAATCCTTAATATTGAATTCCTTTATTCATTTGTCCGATTTGTATAAAGACTTTTCAATTGAAAAGGCCCTGGAGCCATACCAGGGATATCAAGGCCCTTTTTTTGCTCACGCAGTTGTTTAGCCATGTGTAGCCATTGCGAACAATGGCTGTCTCATGCCTTGCTTGCGTGTCTGGTGTGAAAGGTGTACACCGATTCTCCACTGGGCATGTCTGTGCTGCGTTACGGCTGCGCCACAGTTTTGTTCCGTCCTCCGCCACGCGCCATACCACACCAGGAGCGTCTCAGAAGCGGAGCCTCTTGCTGCCCGACTCGCAGATTATATTGTCTCTATAAGTACTTTACAGAACAATCACGTGTTTATTAAAAGGTGCCCTGCCACACAAAACCGTTTTTCCTTGTATTTTTTGAAATATGCTAGGTCCATATGTGTTTGTGTTATGTGGTGAATGTGAAAATGAACTGCTACCTCCTCTGCCAGCTCTAGCCACTGAAAAGAAATAAGCAGAGAAATCAGGACAATTACATTACAATCTCATTGGCTAGCTGTTAGCCAATCAAATTCAAATAGCTTAGCTGGTTGAATATTAAATGAGAACTGGCAGAAATCGAGCTGAGTCTTCCTGCAGGCTTTTTTATACCATGCTAGAATGGCTTTAAACAAGGTAACCAAGGCATCTTTTCCACAAAAAATGTTACAGAGTCCATGGTAGAACTTCAGACATCACCACAAAGTAAAGAAATACGTGTGGCAGGGCACCTTAAAGCTAGTATCTACCTTCCACTCCAAGCACTCCTGCAATTTAACTGATTTTTAACTACCAAAATGTAACTAATTTAAAACTTTAATGCCTTTTTTTACCTTTATTTATTCAGGGAAGGTTCACTGAGAGGAAGCCTCTCTTTTGCAGGAACACCCTGATCACATTTACACAGTTCCACATTCATACCTAGAAGCTTCCCAGTACAACCACAGTCTGATCTGCTGGCCACTAAACAGCAGCTGCACTGTGTTGTCCTGATGAAAGGGATTTGTGATGTCTATTATGTTTTTCCAGCTCCAAGATGAATCTCTCGTTATCCATGGTGTTGTAGAGAAGACATAAGCGATACTGGGGTGGAAAATAGGGTTTAGGCTAGCGCACAAACTACAAAAAAAGTTATATTTGCTGCTATAGCTGTCAGTTTTGAGAAATCATGCAGAAACGCTGATGAAATAGCTGTTTTATTGTATTTTCCCACCGAAAAAGGGAATCCACAGTTCTGCCTTCTAATCGAATCCGTTCAGGTACACCAGGTTTCCATAGACAGGTGGGTGTTTTTCCATCTCCCAGCTCATTGAATGGCTGTCAGAAGACTTCTAAAAAGGTCAGCTATTATAATTTTTCTCAAACCTCTGTGTACTTGACAAGATGGACGTCTGGCTTTGCAAGATTACTGCTTCCCAGTATGAAAGATTTATCATTTCCTGTATATAATGTTTTTCTTAAGACCTGCTCCCAACAGGCTGCTTGTAAAAGTATTTTGTAAAAGTGGCTGAATCGTTGCCATGTTACATCAATCACTGACAGGAGGGAGCTGGGAATTTATTTATATAAAGTCGTCATAGGGTACTGCTTCAGGAATTCAGGGTAAAAGCGGTGGATTTGATCATCATGTGGTTTTAAATGTATGCCACCATTGAACCCATTGAAGAAAGAGACATTTACATGAACTCACCCTGCAGGGCGAAGGCGCGGGAATTTCAGGATTACAGTACGTGTGACTGCACTGATGAGACAGCGTGTGGAGGATGAGCTTATGACCGCCAGGTAACAGACAGCAACGCGCCACATGAGCGTGCACTGCAGTGCATAACACCGCAAAGGCCGAGTCGCACAGCACCAACGCGCAAGGATTTCAAAGCCGCGCTGTCTCCCTCGTGGGAAGCCAGATATCCAGTGTGAAGCAGTGAGGCAATCCTCCCGGGGAAGACATGGTATCTGTGCTTTTCTCACGTCCCATTCCGTTTAACTGTGTCCCTTGATGTGTACTATATAAGTTGTGTGTGTGTGTGCAAGAGGAAATGAAGAAGAAAAAAAACAACACAAGAGAGACATCAAGAGAGAGCCAGGGCACATGTATGTAGGAGTGCTTCTCTCTCATGCTTGGCCTGACTCCATCGCTACTGGCTGTACAGTGTAATTTAACTGCTTGTTTGATTCGCCGCCGAAAATTGTAAGCAGCTGACTCATCTATTATTCCCCTCTTTCTCCTCACTCTGCAAATGGATAAACCCTCTTCTTTTCTTCAGCTGCAAAACTGCCTCTCTGTCATTACTCAACCCTCTCCATCTCCCTCTTCCTCTGTCTTGTCATGGCAACAGTATTCTCTCGTGTAGTATTTGCTCTGCAGCACACGGCGAGTTCTCATTGTCCCGCAGTCACCCTCGCCCACATATCAACAGGCAGGCAGGCCGGCTGTACTGTACTGTACTGAAAAAGTCATTGTTATGCAACCTATGTTATGCTGCCTGCTGCTCTGTTGGTCTGTCCATCTCTCTTCACCGTGTCTGCTTGCCTCCTCTGAGCTTGTTCTAGGTCACATCCTAACGGCTTTGTCAGGCATTGTCAAAAAAGCACACATGTTTTATTGAAAGACTTGCTCTAGTTTGGTAAAAAAAAAGGCAGTTTTATCATAGTCACAGTCATATTTGGGTAAAACCGAGCAAAGCATTTCGAAGTTGAAAAGATGTTGACACAAAAGTCTGCTCTGACGATGAAAAACCTGTGTAAATAGAGCCTTGAAATGAAAGATGAGACGTGCGCAGTTGTCCAAAGCTGCTGCCTGTACTGTTTTGTGAAACCGGGAGCGACGGTAAACATCTTTGTGATATTAGCTCAGAACGGTTGTAGGAAAATCCGCGCTCTGGAAATGCATCCTGAGACCACAAACGGACATTCTCTAATGTGTGAAGTTTGCTCTATTTATTATGTAGCTTTGAGAGCTCTTGACTCGTCCAAATCACTCACCCTTATGTGACAGTGTGCACACATCCCATGTGTAGGAGTGTGTGGGGTCTTCTCCGTTTTTCTGCATATGCATATTTAGTCACGCTGAAAATGGTAAGCAGGTTATGTGTGAGCCTGTGCGAGGCTGGAGTCGAGAGTTTCCTCTTTATTAGCCCTCCTGTCTGTTTACAGTACATAAGAAGCACTGCATCTGTCTTGACCTCATCCCTTCGGCCCATATCTCTCTCCAGCAGCACGGAGGACAGCGAGGATCACAGAGCGAGCAGAGGCCCCCGCTATGTGACCGCTGAGCTCATGGGAATTTAGCCAGGGGCCGGGTGTAAAACCTCCTTTGTATGGTGTGTGGTAAGGTGAGGGAGTTCATGTGGAGGCTTGAGCAAAGAAGGCATGGTTGGACTCTGAGTGTCACACCTTTGTGATTGGTGGGCACAGCGGTGATAATTCATCGAGGCTTTAAACAAGAAAGTTTGCTAGAATAAAAGAGAGACAGACAGCGGGAACAGAACAGATGCCCCAGGCTCCATGGGTCTTGCTGCCTGCTGGCACTGTCAGCAGCAGGGGGGGCAAGTTTAAAGTATAAGGGCCAAAAAGCTCACAGATAGAAACTATTTGACACCGATGCTTACCGCCTGAAGGAAATCCGAGCATGCTGCGTACAGCTTGTAGAGGTGCTTCAAAAGTCACTGATGAGCCTACTTTAGAATAGTGATTCCCGATCAGTTGTAGTTGTACCCCGGGGGGGTAATTCTGCAGTTGCCAGTGGGTAGGTTTTAAAGATTGTTTTTAAAAAAAATGCATTTTGATAAAAAAAGAAAAACAATATTTAGACATATTAATTCAGGTATTACACCTGAATACCACAAGTTGCAACAAAAACAAATGCATGTGAACTAGTCAGAGGCGTAGCACAAAATTCTGGGCCCTGTAGAAAGGCATTTCCTATGGGCCCCTCCCCGCATCCACAGCTATTCATTCTTGCATCTTTTTGGGCCCTCCTCACATGAGGGCCCTGGGTACTCAGTCCCTTTTCCCCCCCAAGTCTGATGCCCCTGGAACTAGTTAGCAAGCAAGCAGAGAAGTTCTAAACAGTTAGCTAAAAGTAATGGGTAAACAGCTGAAATAGCTAAAAGTAAAAGGTTGAAATTGTTATCTAAAAGTAATAGATAAGCAGTTTAAATAGTAAGCTAAAAGTAATAGATAAATGTCTAAAATAGTTAGCTAAAAGTAACGCATAAGCAGTCAAAATAGTTAGCGTAAAATTGATAACTGAATGGTTAAAATAGGTAGCTAAAAGTAATGGATAAATGGTTATAACATTGAGCTTCTGCCACTAGGAGTATGAAAATTGTTAAGCCAAACACATAGACCGGTAAATTGCATATTGTAAAAAAATACTGTAATAATATCCTTTTATGTAGCTAATGTTAAATAACATCCAGTTTTAAAAATATTTGGAACATTTCGGATGGTGTAATTGAAGGGACAGCTCTGGGGGGTAGCCTACGTCTGAAAAGAAAGTTCAGAACCACTGATTTAGTTCACAAGACTTTACTGTTTAGCAACGCAGTAAGTTTCAGAGCCACAAAATGAGAACTTGAATGAACACTTGGGGGCAAAAGCTAAGCATCTGTGATATGATGAAAAAAGATCTTACTTTATTAAAGGCATGTCACTGGCACCAGCATTCATTTACTTGCCCAAAAACATTGCCTTGAGGACTTGTACGTGCATGGCCATGAATAATGTTTATGTAGATTAGCTTTAAGGCAGCTGCATGGCATTCAGTGCACAACACTGCCTGTCTTTTCCATAGCAATGTGTGAGATCATCAGCCTTATATATGGCCTTGATCCCCAAACATTGTTAATCTCATTATCATCACCATATGCCGCTAGCTTTGTCTTCGCTCATTAGCGCATCAGCGCACTCCCATTTAATAAGAGCTAGTGAGAGAGAGAGAGCTCAGAGGGGGGGGCACGACGGAGAGTGTGTCATGAAATGCTTGAGAGATACAGAAATATGGGCTACAGAGAAACATGTGCAGCCAACTCTACTCCAAAAGCGATCTCATATCTCAGAGTAATTCTCATGAGGGCTGACCATTAAACAGATAGGAGTGTGATGCAGAGAAACCGTATTATTGAAAAGTCTGTCACAGGAAAATGGCGGCGGGAAATGATAGCAGAGAGAATAGCTTATCTCCCTTTAATTGTTCCTCCCTGAGCCTTTGAAAGCACAATGACTTCCGTTGCACCCTTTTATGATTAGAGTCTTTCGTCATACCTTCCTCATTTTGAAGTGCTATCCATTTCTATTGTTCCTCTTTTTTTGCCTCTCCCATTTCACAGAGGAACCTTTGCAACAGGATTGAACAACATTTTCCTCTTGCGTTTACTTGTCACAAGACAATGCAGTGTCTCGAGTCTCACAGGACATTGGTAAAGCTAGTGACTGAGTCAATAGTAAGATATCTCTCCAATATCTAAAGACCCGGTAGCTGTTAAAACTAGGAATATCTCGGTTCAAGGGAATCATGTTTTAGCTGTGTAGAAATACAGAATCAGTGTCAAAACCATTCTGGCAATGACCATCACTGTCCCTTGAGATGCGTCCTTTGAACATATTCCATTATTTTCCTTTCCCACTGCTTCAGACACATACTGTATACTAGGACAGTTGCCTTAGATTTTCATCCGTGTCCAACTCCTAAACCGTAGCAGATGGGGGCATCCATTTGTGACGGCATCATAATGTGTCATTGCAGCTGACTTCACACTCGTATTTAAACGGAAAAAGAATATACCTTGTGGCATCTACACTGCACGAGTGGATGGGAACAACTCACACGTGAAGAGCGTTTGAGCAAAACAAAATGCCAAATAACACCTTCGGATAACAAGACCTGTTTATCAAACGCTTACAACCATATGTCCTCTGCACTGCTGAGTGCTGACAGATGTGTGGGAGAAGACCAGGTTGAAAACAGAATGTGCAAAAAGTTGTTTGGAAAGCTGTTGAATTCTTTGAAATAACTGCAGCTTCATATCAACAACAAATCACACTGTGAACTGTATGTCTCTCATTGTGTAGAGTGCAGCTGTTGAATAACTGTAATGTATGTAACCGATTGAATGACACTGACAAAGAACTCACATTTAATGTAGATTAGTTGAACCTGGCCAAAGCCCGATCCACTTAACAAGGTAGGAATCAGCCCCAATACCAATCTTGCACATCAGGTCTTTATTACAATCTAATGTACGGTTTGTATAACAACAAAAACTGGGAGAGTACAAACAATTAGCAATGCACTGATTTAATTTTACGGATCGGTATCTGCCCCAATATTGACCTTCCTGAGAGGATTTGGGAATTGGCCGGCTGATGTGACCGATGATGTGTGTGATCAGTTACATGTATTTAGTCAAGGTACAATGTGACAACGCATTCTCCCTCCCAACTTGTCACATACCGCCACCTGGTCAGGACCCCTTGGCGGCATGTTTTTTTATGCTCTGGATACCTCTTTGTCATCATTTTCAATGCTCTGGATAACCCTTTTGTGTCATATTTCATCGTGCAGGGTATGGTTAGGTTTAGGCAACACAACTACTTTGCTAGGTTTAGGAAAATATCATGGTTTGGGTTAAAATAAGTATCTTTGTTACATAACTTCCATATGTGACGTTACTTCAGGAAGTTACGTATGCCACTTAACTTATGTATGTAAGTCAAAATAAGTAATACGTTGACTTTTGGTTTCACACGGGACACAAACGGCGTTCTCCTGGGTGAAAGTCCTGTGACCTCAGACCTACGCTTTATCTCTCTTTATTTCATCTCACTGCCTTACGGTCCAGCAGTTGAAAGCCTGGTGCGTCTCATATAGATGCTAAAGGGTATATCAGTATCAGATGCCGAGGTTTACTGACCAAGCTGCCATATTTGACGAGTTGGGAGTGGGTACAGGTTAGGACCGTTAAGTTAGATTTTAGTGTCACAGCAATCCCTCCCTAATGTTAACTCACATAAAGATGATAAGTTCCAGAAGTTGGGAAAAGGACAGCCCTGCTAGCAGATCATTACTTGGTATCGGCAGATACTCTGAGAAAAAGTTGGACTGGTGCATCTCTACCGTAGAAATAGAACGAGAGTAGAACAGACATTGAAATGTTTGCCACGGTCGTTTGACAAGTTTAAAAGAAAAATGGTGCTCAGCACTGTGCATTAACCATAGAAATAGATTGAGTTAGCCTGCCTGCTGTCACAGTTCTTTGCAATGGCAGCGGTACACATAAAAATGTCTGCCGCTCCGACCATCCTGCTATGTTCATTTCAATGGGGAATGTCTGTCTACAAAGTGTAAAAAGAGAGCAGATTCAACCCTTAAAACAAACATTTAATCTCTCCTCACTAAATTCTTTTCATTTCGGCCAAAGTAAGAGACAGTGCATGTTTTTCTTTGAACACACACCTGACCCCCAATAAGGTGTCAAATCATTTTCATTTTCTTGGTATTTCAAAATATCCGAACTGAGATTTCTGCCACATTTCTGACGTTATCTGGTAAGTGCCTCAGGCAGTCATCTCCGGTGGCTACAGACTGGGTGTTCCTCCCTGTGACAAGGCTCATCAGTCACCGGGCCACAGAGAGAAAGACAGGCAGACAGCGTAAACAGAGAAATAAATACCTGCTCCACTAAAGCACATGACTTACAAAGAGGAGCCCTTATTCATCATGATGATGAAGCACCACTCAAGGAAACACAGCATTCGCAATAACATCTGGGCATATTGTTTTTCTCAACAATCTCCTGTCTCTCTCACAGACCATTTTTTTAAGATCTGTTTATGTTTATGAATGTTTTCCAGAAGAAGTACCAAAAGTGTCCTTGTCCATGTTTGGATAACTTTTTTTCTTCTTTTCTTTTCTAGGGCTTTCACACCTACCTCATTTGGTCCGGACTTTCTGAGTTTTTAGTTTTATCCAAACCAAAATTACAGGTTACACCGATCCTGACAAAGCAGCCAAAATTTGTTCCGACCAAAACAGGCAGTATTGGTTTGAATCAAACTGACCATGGTCTGGTTGGTTTGTAGTGTGAAAGCATTTTTTGGATAGTTCGGTTTTTCAGACGAATACAGGAAGTTGTGGCAGGATATTGTCTTGCTATAGGAGAAGCATAGCTCCTTTCAGGAAAAGCTCAGTGCTTAGTGTGTACATGAGAGAGAGTGGCAGTGAATGCGCTCAGAGCAGAGAATCAATTAGAAGTTTACTTGTTAAATGGTAGTAAATGTACAGTGTAGGTTTCAGTTTTTTTTTGTTTTTTTTATATATATAAATGCTGTAGCTGCTTAAAACCCAAGTAGAGTTCCCGTGTCTCGCTTCTCAACGACGCCACAAAACAAAAACAGACGCTGGAGAGCAGGAGTCGGTTGAAAAAACTCAACAAAAAAGTCTGACACGAGAGGACGGGGAAGCCAAAAAAAAGTATCGTAAGACGCGGCGGACGTATGTGATGACGACACGACGTAGTTATGTCATGTATAGTTCTTTAGTATGCTTACATAACTGCAGTGTGAAACCAAAACTAACAGAATCACATGTACACAATGTAACAAAAACATGAGCCTTGGTGTGGACTTTCAGGTGTGAAAAGGCCCCGAGTCTCTAGTTTTCAAAAGCTCGTCGGCGTGTTTCTGGATTCCTTATTGACAGGATGCTACCACTGCAGTGCCACCTTGACTTACTAGGCTATGTACAGTACTATGTCTCCCCTCCTTAATAATCCAGTGTTATAAGTCAGCAGTGGGACTGCCGCTCCATCAACTGAGGGCAACATGCTTCTACAGACAAAGCAAGACAGACATATAAGAAAGGAGGCAGTGGGAGATGGTGATGATAATGATGTGTGTCTCCTAGGGGGGGGGAGGCTGACACCTCTGACAACATGTCAGCAGGGCTGACCCAGATACCACCGCAGAGAGACAGGCAGGACAGCGCTTTCCAGTGGTTGCTTGTGAGCGCCTGTCAGGTAACTATGGTATGTACTGTATGATGACAAAAGTAAAGCAAAACATATGTGATTTCAACGGAAGAAATGCGATATTAAGCTGCAGCTAACTTTGTTTTTTGTAAAAGGCCATTATACAGTATTGTGCATCAGGGACGGAAAATCTTTAAAACTCTTATATTATTTTAGAGTTAGCATCTCTTTAAGCTACTATGATTGATCTTACATGTTCAATGCCTTTATTGAATAGATAATCGCTTTTTAGCCTCGCTAGGCGCATGATCGGTCAGTTGATCCATACTGAAAATATCTCATAAAATATCGGATGGATTGCCATGACATTTTGTACAGCCAGATGATTGAACCCTATGACTTTTAACTAAATGTTGGATGGAATTTGGTACACTGCTACTAATTGGATTTTTTATCCAATGACATCATCAGGTCAAAATCTCTCTTTATCCAATACTTTTTACAGTTTGAACCATTATGCCGAAAGAGTGCCATTTGTTTGTTGTAACTCTTCCACTGCTCCAACGCTGGGGGCATTGAACCCGAGTGCACAATGTTCAAAGTTTCCATTGCTGAAGCTGCGGCGAGGAGCTGGGGTCTTAGGTGCCTCATGGGGCGGTAACCCACGAACACCGTGATGGACACCGGTGGTCAGGGAAGCCGTCTGACTGAAGAAGAAGTCTTTCTGGGATATGTTATCCCAGAGGACTCCGGAGGCGGTTGCAGGGTACCGAAGGGCCCGAAGGGCTGCAGCCTCTGCCGTGAAAGAGGCAAAGCAGCGGGTGTGGGAGAAGTTTGGAGAAGACATGGAGAAGGACTTTTGGTCGGCACCAAGGTGCTTCTGGAAAACTGTTCGCCACCTCAGGAGGGGGAAGCGGGGAACCATCCAAACTGTGTACAGTAAGGATGGGACACGGTTGACCTCAACTGAGGAGGTAATAGGGCGGTGGAAGGAGCACTTTGAGGAACTCCTGAATCCGACTAATACGCCCTCTATGTTAGAGGCAGAGCTGGAGGATGATGGGGGATCATTGTCAATTTGGGTGTGTGCCAATTACAGGGGTATCACACTTCTCAGCCTCCCTGGTAAAGTCTACTCCAAAGTGCTGGAAAGGAGGGTTCGGCCAATAGTCGAACAATGCGGATTCCGTCCTGGTGGTGGAACAACGGACCAGCTCTTCACTCTCGCAAGGATCCTGGAGGGAGCCTGGGAGTATGCCCAACCGGTCTACATGTGTTTTGTGGAGTATGGGGTGAGGGGGTCTCTTCTCAGGGCCATCCAATCTCTGTACAACCAAAGCGAGAGCTGTGTCCGGGTTCTCGGCAGTAAGTTGGACTCGTTTCAGGTGAGGGTTGGCCTCTGCCAGGGCTGCGCTTTGTCACCAATCCTGTTTGTAGCATTTATGGACAGGATATCGAGGCGTAGTCGGGGTGGGGAGGAGTTGCGGAGTAGAGCCGCTGCTCCTTTGCGTCGAAAGGAGCCAGTTGAGGTGGTTCGGGCATCTGGTAAGGATGCCCCCTGGGCGCCTCCCTAGGGAGGTGTTCCAGGCACGTCCAGCTGGGAGGAGGCTTCGGGGAAGACCCAGGACTAGGTGGAGGGATTATATCTTCAACCTGGCCTGGGAACGCCTCGCGATCCCCCAGTCGGAGCTGGTTAATGTTGCTCGGGAAAGGGAAGTTTGGGGTCCCCTGCTGGAGCTGCTCCCCCCGCGACCCGACACCGGATAAGCGGATGAAGATGGATGGATGGAACTCTTCCACTGAACTTCATTTAAAATGAAATCTTTTTTTCAACACTGACTCTAATAACACACTTATTTAAATATTCAAAATGTGTATTGGTCAATCTCAGGCAAATTTATTTCCTTTTTTTTTTTTTTTTTTTTTTTATGTTTCTAAGCCTGTGTCATTTAAAAAGAATGTTTAAAACCATGTCAACTAATTCTTTAGTTTTCCCCTCGAGAAAATGTTTATTTTAAAGAAATGGTTGGTTACATGTTTAAATAATTAAGATGTATGAATAAAAAAACAGTTTATATTTTTTATAATATTCCCACAGAACTAATGACATTGGCTCAGATGTACTTTGTGTTAAAGGTCCCATTGCATGAAAATTTCACTTTGAGGTTTTTTAACATTAATATGCGTTCCCCCAGCCTGCCTATGGTCCCCCAGTTGCTAAAAATGGCAATAGGTGTAAACCGAGCCCTGGGTATTGTTGTGGAAGTTTTCCTATGAAGCAGCAGAGTTAGTGATATTCATGATGAAATCAAAACGAATAACGACTGTTTGAGAATTAAACCAAAGTTTGGTCTTTGAGTATTTATTTACATTTTCAAATGGAGAAAACAGTTTCAAAGGTACACGCAACACAACTGAAAATGTCTTTCTAACCTAAAATCTAAACATCCAAACATCATATAGTGAAAAAACTCTGTTAAGCCACCCCTCTAAATGTATCTTTTAGTATGGCCATAGTTGAAGAGAGACATCATTAACAGTCACACCATTGTCTCACCTTCCCCTCTGCTCCTGTTCTTTTCATTAGCCTAAACAACAGTTTTATCTCAGGAGACAGAAACCTACGTAGTTCTCACTGTTGTAAACAGTAATCGGCCTTCTCCACTTCTATCTAAGCAAAAAGACAACAATGTGAGAAGGTTCAGGCTAGTAGAACTAAATAACTCTACTGGGCTATAGTTCACGGTTGCCAACTATTTCACTTGGAGCCTTTTGAATCTACACCTGAAGAAGCTAAATCTTGTGGCGTTATAAAACAATCATTAAACCAATGGTTAATATCATTAAACAAATGGTTAAAATAAAATTTGCCACCACAGTATCCTGCTCTGTCTTTGAGAAAATGAAAGCTCAGATGGGCCGATCTGGAATCTTCTCCTTATGAGGTCATAAGGAGCAAGGTTACCTCCCCTTTCTCTGCTTTGCCCGCCCAGAGAATTTGGCCCACCCATGAGAGAGAGACATCATGGCTTTCAAACGAGCAAAGTGACAGTTGGTCAAGGCCACACCCCCACTCTCAACCTTGCCCCCCCCCTCTCTCTCCTCCTCAATAGCTACAGACACAGAAATGGCACATCCTAAGGAAAGCTCATTGTGGGACTGGCTCTAGTGGCTGTAATTCTGCACCAAGGCTGAATTTCGGGAAAGAGACTTCAGAAACAGTTTTAGGGGACCACTAAGGGCTATATAAAAGCATCCAAAGAGCACCATGTCATGGGACCTTTAACTGCTAATTACAAAAAGTTAGCATGCTAACACGCTAAACTAAGATTGTGAACATAGTCCCAGATTCCAAACATTATACTTGATAAACAGCAGCGTGTTAGCACTGTCATTGTGAGCATGTTGCAACGCAAAGTCGTAGTCTTAAACCCTATTCGCACGGGATTAGTATCATCTGGGGACCTTAGAAATTACCCGCCAACATCCGAGTTTCGTGTGGCGCATTTCCACGGGATAAGCCGAGCTTGCTTTAACTCAAATTTACTGACTTATCTGTACCACAAGAGTTGGGTACCCGGAGGCATGCGGAGGACAGCCGCGGAGGACGGCCAGGGCGAGGCTGCCGCACCGCACTTGGGTCAGGGTTCCGTATCTTTTTGGGCCAGGCCCGGTAGAGGTTACCAGAGGCGCATACCCTATCCCCGCCGCAGCGGCAACCACACAGCATCCCCGTCTGCCCCTTGCGATCCAATATCCGTCTTTGCACAGGAAACGTAAACCTTGAAAAAAATTATATGCGACCCTGCCAGATCACAGACATGTCGATTCACACGGGACTAATATTATCACAGGACCTCGGTGTTCGACAAGTATAGGTGGGTAAAAATCATCCTATCCCGATTAGGATGATTGTATGGAAATAATTGTTACACGTATGCAAGATAAGCAGAACGCGTTAGACCTACGACCTCCTTTCCTTTCGTAAAGGACGTTCCAGTGTATCCTATGCTAAAGGAGGTAACAAAGGAAGCAATAAAGCACCTTTCCTTATCACTTAGGACCTGTTTACACGTACATGGTTATTTTGAAAACCGGAGACATTTCCCTTTGTTTGTGCACTTCGTTTACACGCAAATGGAGAATTCGCCTCTGAAAACGAGTCTTTCTAAAAACTCCGGCCAGAGTGGATATTTTTGAGATCTTCGTTTGCATGTAAACTGAGACAAACGGAGGTTTAGGCAGCCGAGAGAAAG
This sequence comes from Perca flavescens, assembly GCF_004354835.1. Classification (NCBI taxonomy): domain Eukaryota; kingdom Metazoa; phylum Chordata; class Actinopteri; order Perciformes; family Percidae; genus Perca; species Perca flavescens. The sequence continues at coordinate 19,608,759 of NC_041351.1, read as the reverse complement.
AGGAAGTGATTTGTTGCTGTATTGGCTAACGTGGGCTTGTTGTTACATTGCCACCTACAGGTTTGGCATGCTCTTGACGTCATTAACGGCATATATACATGGGTATTATGTAAACAAACACTTTTCTGAAAACTGACAGCTGTGCACGATGTTATTTTTTAAAACAAAGTTTGAAATGTCCGTTTATGAAAATAGCCGGCCACGTGTAAACATAGCATTAGACAATTCGTACGGCTCTTATCGTGGCAGCCACTTCTACTTCCGGGTCATTTCACTCCATTAGGAACCTTCCTAAGCTAATTTGACTATTCGACTGCAGCCTGTGAGCGTTGGCACGCCTTCAAGTCCCTGTGCCTCACTGTTGCAATCAAAGACTCTGATTCCCAGCATCCAAGTCAAGAGTGCCCAGGGGTTGAAGTGGGCCCAAACAATCATCACCATTGATTAACAAGTAAATTAATCTAAATGGCAGTTGCACTCATCAGTGTTTCCCGTTCGTTTTAAAATAACACCAAAATAACACCAAATATCCATTCTGGTGTTTTCCCCTGTTTATTCTCAGCAGTGCACCGCCGTGAGAGTCCATGAACGAGGTAAGTGCTGTGGTTAGTTCACATGTCTGTGATGTACAATCTGGTAATGTCCGTTGGAACAGGTGAAGATCTCGTTGTCAGTAGTCTACCGGTTACTAACAGCAGATGTACTGCAGATCTGTTGTTTTTAGCATAGACGGAGAATATTTTGTTAAAACAGATCGGTGATGCTGGAAGTGAATGTAGCCCTGATGTCTTTTAGGTCGAGTGACTGTGTTGGACTAAAAATTGACCAACTGCCACTTTGCTCGTTTGAAAGCCATGATGTCTCTCTCTCATGGGTGGGCCAAATTCTCTGGGCAGGCAAAGCTGAGAAAGGGGAGGTAACCTTGCTCCTTATGACCTCAAAAGGAGGAGATTCCAGATCGGCCCATCTGAGCTTTCCTTTTCTCAAAGGCAGAGCAGGATACCCAGGGCTCGGTTTACACCTATCACCATTTCTAGCCACTGGGGGACTATAGGCAGGCTGGGGGAACTCATATTAATGTTAAAAAACCTCATAAAGTGAAATTTTCATGCCATCGGACCTTTTTAAAATGTAATGTCCCCCTGGATCTTAGGGTTCTCCCTCTGCCAGATCCCTTTTTAACCCCTGAGAAGGCCCATAGAAGTTGTCTGTTTTCTGCAGACAAAAAAATACCAACTGTGCCATTTTTCCGGTGTGCTGCATTTGGGTCCTAACCTCACCTGTAACAATAACTAATTCAAATGTTACATATTTACTTAATCATTTTTTCTGTGTTCTAAAACATTTTCATAGCACCAACAATGGCAATATCAGATATTGGTTAAACCAATACATCAGTCTCACCTTAATCCAGCAGCCTCTTTTATAACCGAGCAGATGTGCTGAAGGCAGGATTCTCATAGTGTTTAATCAAACCTAACCTTAGAATTTATTCCCCTGCCATCTTTGACCCACAGTCTGCTCCTCTGGCTCCTTTATGTTTAAAAGCTTTAGTCTGCTGCACCTGGCCCTTGGGCTGAATCCCGGGCAAGTTTTAAGTGTTGGAGCACAGCTGTGAGGGGCTTTTCTTGGCTGGCGAAGACAAGGCACGGCAGTAGGCAGATTTCCCCTCGCTCATCCCTCAGCTGCCAGCCAGCCAGCCAGCCAGCCAGCAGCAGGATGAGAAATGCATGACAATAATTGCTGAATTCAGGCGAATCAGGGAGTTAAATGCGAGCGGTAACAGCTTAAGCTGCGTGCAGTTGACACGGCATCAGAACAATCTAATCGATCCCAGACTGCAATTAACCAGCTTTATTTTGGTTTGGGGAACAAAGAAAGGGCTTCTAGGTGGATGTCTAGAGAGCCGCAGTACAAATAAGCCCTTGTTACATACTTTCTAGAATTGGCTCCAAGCACCACAGCTCGATAACATGATGCTTGATCATCATCTACAGACATAATGTTCGCAGACTCAACTTCGTGACATTTAAAAGTTTCCTCAAGAACAACATTCTAACCACAATCTGTTTTTCTATTTTTGTCTTTCTCATGTCTCCCCCCAGTGAGGCTGCAAAATAGCCTTGTATCCATCTGTGAGGTACATAATCCTCACTCTCTTCTAGGAACACAGATTTTGCCTACTGTTTGCTCGCTGGTTGTAATCCTCAGTATCCGCCTGTGTTGCTTTGCTATGTTCTGGAGTGTGCGTTTGTGCGAGCGCTCCTGACTGAGCTGTGAAAGTATAATTTGCTTTAATTGAACATGATTAGGTGCTTTATTGTAGATGCAACATGGGTTTACTAATGGAGAGAGAGGCTTCCGCGGGGCCAGATTGAGAGGCTTGGTGTTTAGAGTGATCTCTCCTCGGTCTGTGTCTCTGCCTCTGCGTTGCTGCCATATGCCCGTCTGATATCAGCACATGGTAGGCAACACGCTCCTATCCGTGTGTTATTTGTGTACCTGTTTATCCGTCTTCTCTTTCTGTCTTTGCCGCCTCCTCTCTCTAAATCCAGTGCTCCCTCAGTCCATCTGTTGGCAAAAATTTCCCGAGCATTTATCTGCCTGTTTCTCTGCTTTCTTGTTGAGCTGCAGAGGGAGCAGGTCAGCGTACTTGCACTGCATTGTACACTCAAACACACATACAGAACAGCATCTGATATCTTTCCCCTTGCTTTCCCTCCAGCTTTATGAAAGATGTCAAATTTGGGAGGGGGAGAGGAATATTCTTTCAGGAACCTTCACCAGTGGCCCAGAGGGATCTCCGCTCTAAAAGGGACAGATTAGCCCCGTGAGTGAATCCCACACATGCCTCGGTGACGTTCTATTATTAGCGATGTAAACTAAACCCGCTGCTTATTGATGGCCCGCGCTCCCCTCTCTCTCTCTCTCTCTCTCTCTCTCTCTCTCTCTCTCTCTCTCTCGAAGGAGAGGAAAAAAGTAGGTTACTGAAGAAAGACCGGCTGCCTCGCTCCATTTGTAAGCAGAAGAACACAAGCACTGGCAGGGTGCAAAGTATACAGTTTGTGCGCCATTGTGTTTTAATTTGTGTGAATGTGCCTGTGTGTCGCTGTCACTTTGCGAGCAAGACGGTGGCTGGACGAATCGTACAAAGAACAACAGAAACGGTAGCATGGGAGTAGATGGAACTGTATGTGGGGGCACATTCTCTGTGTCCAGCATTTGCGCAGTTTACAGCTGATTTCTGTGTAAATGCCTTTTGTTTCTCTGTGTGCCATTGTTTCCACGCACGGAAAGCTATGTGGTAGCGTTCATGTGAAGCTCTATGCAAAGGCAATGGTTTCTGCAAGAGTGCCAGTGTTACTGTCAGAGCTACTGCACCGCTCCGTGTCTTGGCAACAGGGAGTGTGAGGGAACCAGCGCGAGCAGACAAGGACACCTCCTTCTGCTCGACGACTGCTGCAGAGCTGGGAGGCAGGCGGGCGAGAGATGGCTTCTGTGCGGCAGCATGGGGGGTAAGAAGTGGGTCAAAGGGAAATCCCCATATGGACGACCCCCCCTACAACCCCGCAGCCTACTCCGCTGGGCACTGCCAGTGGCCCTCCAAAATCTAGCCCAGAGCGAGGTGCACAGAGCAGACATACGCCTGGCTACATAAACAGTGAGCTGCCAGTTTCTATTGTCACGTAACTACATGCGCGTAGAAAGACAGCATTATTTGCATCACCTAGTGTTAGTCAGTGTACCTGAATCAGTTATTGTCACTGCATTTTGTAATAGTTTTTAAATGAGGCAAGATTGTTTGCTGATACGCCTGCCGATTCTACTGTACCATCACCCAAATTAATTTTTGGGATGTTTCAATAACCTACAGAGAATGGTGTGAGGAAAACTAGAGATCACAGATCAGCTTGCTTGAGGATCAGAGGGGTGGAAGGAGAATGGCAAGAATCCTGCAAAACAGACAGGCCACAGCTAGACGAATCGCATCCAAACTCCATGTGTGTTAAGAAGATCATCTCAGAGTGCACTAATTAACGCAATTAGGCTGTTGCAGCTCAATCAAGACGAAAACCATGCTGGGTGCCGATGTTGTCTGCAGAGAACAACAACAAAATGTCTCTGAGCGGGGAAAGGCGCATCAAATGTGGGCCACTGAGCAGTGCAAACAAAGTATCTTGGTCAAATGACAACCAAAGCATATGGTTTCTCATGCTGCTGGACAAAGTGACCTGAATATGTGGATCCAGGTTCAGAATTCAGTGGATCCAGGCTCAAACATCATGAGCGCAGTTTGGTGTCAGCACAACAGAACCGTTTTGAACAGTATGACGTATCTGGTATTGCCGACCAAGTTTATTCCATCTTCGCTACAGTTTATTCACACTTGGATGGACCCCTCGGGCATGATAGCACACCATGGAACAACACTTGTCGTGTCACCGACTGGCTCCGGGAGAGATCTCCTGCTGGCCTGCACAGTCTCACAGATATCAACCCATTCTCTGCATCTCTGGGATGATGTGGAAAGGTCCATTTCTACATGCTATAACCAATGTCTTAAATGACTCATGATGATTTCATTCTCAAAGGCCAAATGCGGTGCAACAGTCCAGAGCCAATGCTCCTGCTGTCACATTAGGTTTCAACTGACAGGCGAAGCTTTTTCCCCTCAGAAATGAGTCTCTAAATCTCCACACACCGCAAACCCGCGTTACTGGTCTAACCCTACTTAAAGGTCCCATGACATGGTGCTCTTTGGATGCTTTTATATAGGTCTTAGTGGTCCCCTAATATGGTATCTGAAGTCTCTTTCCCGAAATTCAGCCTTGGTGCAGAATTACAGCAACTACAGCCAGTCCTACAATGAGCTTTCCTTAGAATGTGCCGTTTCTGTGTCTCTAGCTCTTGAGGAGGAGAGAGGGGGGCAAGGTGAAGGGTGGGGGTGGGGGGGTGTGGCCTCGACCAACTGCCACTTTGGAAGACCATTACAACTTCAGAATGTTCACAGCATCTTCAACACTGTTTAAACTGACTTGGACACCACAAAAACGAAGGGAAACCAATGCCTTTCCTACGCAAAGAAGAGCACAATTGTTTATCACCTAGTTAAGAAAGGATCTCCTGTGGTATCGAATCAGAAACTTGTGCATTCCTTCTTGGACCATTTTATGTTACCTTGAAAGAACTGTATGCAGAGAAAGGGGAGGTAACCTTGCTCCTTATGACCTCATAAGAAGCAGATTCTGGATCGGCCCATCTGAGCTTTCATTTTCTCAAAGGCAGAGCAGGATACCCAGGGCTCGGTTTACACTTATCACCATTTCTAGCCACTCGGGGACCATAGGCAGGCTGGGGGAACGCGTATTAATGTTAAAAATCCTCAAAGTGAAATTTTCATGCAGTACAAACTACCAAAGTCTGAGCTCTGATAGCTGATAACGTTGTCCAAGTTGTGAGACGGAGACCATAAGAGAGCTCATTGTGACGGAAAAAAATCCGGAGTCGGGAGATTTACACCTGATCGTAGTTCTCACAAGGATACAAGTACAGCACAGATACAGAGAAACACACTCATTTGCATGCATACATACTGTATATACATAGTCTCGCTCTGATATTACCTGTGTCTCTCACTTCTGTTTTCTTTTTTTGCATACGCACACACCAAACACATCCTCACACACACTTCTGCGCCCGCCGCCTCATGCTCGTGTCTTCCTAAATGAACTAAATCTAAACTGGTTAATTATGAGATTCATCCCTGTTAGCACCTGTTAGGTAATTAATGCCAATCACTGCCTTCTGGGGGAGGAAAATGATTCTCCATAAAAACACGGTTTAGCTAGCATCACCCTTTTGCCTCTCCCTCTCCTCTCTTGTTCTCTCCTTCCTTTCTCTCTCTCTCTCCCCTGCTTATTATCTCCAACAACCTGTGTGCCCTGTGCCTGCTGTTAGCAAATCATGGCAGAAAATAAATAAGCGCCGCTATAAACAAATGTTGCAGGCATACTCATAGATAAAGCAGTCTTGGAATTCCATCAGCCACAGACGGGGCAGATAGTGTAGGAGTGTGGACGTGGGAGATGGGGAAATCTAAGATGTCAGTTAGCAATCAGAAAACCATAAATAACTTAGGGACTGCGCTAATGCTGGGATGGTAATGGTGGTTCTGGCCAGAGCGGTGGTTGGCGAAGCAAAGCTTGTGCTGCAGCTTCATGACTGAACATCTGATATTCAAACCAATAGTTTTCTATAAAATGTCAAGTGTTGCAAATTTAATCCGAAGTCAACCACTTGATATTAAAACCGTCACTCCAGGATTGCTGCAGTTGTAGTGTAGGAGCCGATGAAGGGTACTTTAGCATGCGTTTGATTTTCCTCTCTGAATTGATATTGATACACGTCTGGCGGGTTGCCTATTGTTGTTTATGATGATCTTGCTTACCAACACTGACTTATAACAAAGCTGCAAAATGTGCTATTGCTGGCAAATAGGCTATTAAAGGTGCTGCACTTCCGCATCAGTAAACACAGTATAGATTGTGCTGTGTTAATCTATGACAGGGAGTGATTGCTTTACCACACAAAAGCTTTTATAGCATTGCTAAAATGTAGAATGAGTTAAAGTCCAACAAAATACAAAGATTTTAGAAAGCAGTGGAGTTGACTGGAAAGTAATTTTGTAAAATGCTAACAGTGCCAATCACGTGACATGTGCTGCAACGGAGGCAGATTTACCACTCAGGACTTTGAGTAATTTCTGTAACAATGGGTCCTTGATTTCCGATTGAGGTAGACAAAAAGCAGCTTCTCATTTCACGTTTCGCAACCGTCGATTTTGCAGGCTGAAATGGCCGCTGTCGCTGGCAGATTTGATCAGCTGTTGCTGGCTAGCTATTTGAGCTATCTGTTAGCTCCATAAGTTGTTTAAAAACGCATTACTTTTATATGATGAGGACTTATTGATGCGTTTGAACAAAGCCCAGTCTTGGTAAAGGGTTGGGGTTGGTGAAGTTCCCAAAGTGTTAAAGGCTGCTAATAACGTAAATATTACATAATACGTAATTAACAACGATATAGGATTGTTTAAAAAAAAAAAAAAAAAATACCTTCTTTATCTAGACATTTGAAGCAGGCTCCACGACATACTGTTGAGAGGCCCTGTTCCAAGGGTGTATTTTTAGTTAGTGCTATAGTACTTTTAAATACGAAATTGAAAGGAGCCACAATTACTAAGATTTATGTATTTAAGTGAAATTTGTTAACCAAACGTATCCACCTGAATCTAATCTAATCTGAGTCGACACTGATACATAGCCATGCCAACGTAGCCTACTGTGTTTTCCAGGGTTTTAAGAGTGGAGCGAAGTAAAAACAAACCGTGTCGGGCAATATTAAGACTGCTTGACAATGGTGTAAGTGTCACTCGTGGTGTTACTTGGCTAATTGTTGGTCCCACCCCAAGGTGCTCATCGGATCAATTGCTTTTTCAGCAGAGAAACTGCTATAAAATTACATGAAGCCGGACACGTCCATCAACTCGATGGAGTGGGCAAATTCAAAGGTCTGGATCCAGGCCACTTCTTCATAGTTAACGGTTATTAAGATGTGATTGGACATTGATAAGTGATATATATAAAATCATCAAACCATTCAACTGATTAAAGCACACACTTTGAATTCTTTAGCTAGACAGGGCTGCACAGAGACGTTTTACCAACAAGAGAGTAAAGAAGCTTGATCTTACATTCACAAAATAACCCGGAACAGTGTGGGATGCATTAGAATTTATCACGGTACCTGGTGATAGATATTGGGGGTTAGGGGAGACAGTCACACATAAATCTAATCTGTTGCGCAGGCATTGCTGCGTGGAATGAATTATACATCATATATGGCTTGTAACTGTTGATCTAAGGGCAGAGCCTGGTGGAACAATGTACACAAACGGAGAGGAGGAGGCCATGAGAAAGAAGTATGGGATGGGCGAAGTGGACATGGCTGACGGTTGGGATGTATTGAGGGTACAGATTAAAATCAATTCAAACAGACGGCTGGACTAAATGTCTCGGTACAGCAAGATGAAATTCAATATGATGCTGAAATAACATAAGGGAGCAGACAAGGGAAATGTTTGCACTAGAGATGCACCGATTACAACTTTCTAGGCCGATTCCGATTTTCATAGAGTTAGGACAGCCGATAACGATTTTAACCGATTCCGATTTCATTTTTTCTAACCACTTTACAGCACACGCAAATATTTATTTTCTATCTTTTCTTTAATACAACATTTTGCACTTTGTACATTCAATATCATACAGTTGTACAATAAATATCTTTGCATATCTGCAAACGAAGTCTGTCCTGATTGAAATGTTGTCAGTTAATTGTAGCATTGACCGGCATGAAATCGGCATATGTCAGACTGACCTGGCGGTCGCAGGTGAAAACTGGCCAATTCCGGTCACCTGCCGGTCTATCGGTGCATCTCTAGTTTGCACTAAAGGCCATGCATGCAAAATGACGCGTTCAAGCACACACGTAAGTATTATCAAACCCTTGCATACAAGCATGAACATACAAAATGAGGATTTGAAACTTGACTGCCTAAAGATTTAACTTGACCAGCGGCCCGTTTCAGGAATAAGGAGCTTTAACAAACTCTGAGTCTGACCCTTAACTCTGCGTTTTCGGTTCCAGAACAGCTGATTTGATTTGGTTCAATCAACTCAGTGTAGGTTCACTCCGAGTTAAGCGTGTGCACCACCACTATAAAAAGGCAGCATGAATGGAGCCATGATACTACGATTCACCATGGTAACGACCACAAACGGAAATACTCAAGCGTACTTAGAGCGAGTTTGAACATATATTTTGTTAAAAAAGCAACACAGCGGCTGCTGCAAAAGAGAAAAAATTGGCGCAGGAGAAAATTGCTGGAAGAGTAAATGCGTAAGTTCCAATATAGTGTATTGATTTCATATTGAATCATTAGTATAATATCACTGGTGAAATAGTATTGAACCTACAATCTATTTCGTTTAGATGCAATCCTGCGGGCGAAAAAGTCCTAGGTCTACCAGTCCCATTCTGAGGCTGCAGCACCATCATAAACAGAATTATAATTCATAATCTTTTATTTCAAAGGGTTTAAATCATTCACCTGCAATACTGTGGGACCTCTTTAAGGGCTCTTACTGGTCTGTGTCCAGCGAACGCTACAAAAACATTTAAAAAAACGTTTAAAAAAACATTTAAAAAAACGAGTCACATTCTTCTGACGGCGCTTTGCCATACAGTGGCTTTATTAACATGCTCTGCATCACCAATGTTGTAAAGAAAACTGCCTTTTGCAAAAAAAAAAACGTAATGTGACACAAAGAATCTGCTGGGATGTAAGAGCATGTCCACGATGGGTGACGTTAGTGATATGAGGACGGATAAGGTTATGTAGGCTACATCACTGATAGACTTGGAAGAAAAACGATATCGCTCAAATAGGTAGGCTAGTATCTGGAAATGAAAATACATCTATAGTCGGGGCCTCAATATCATCTCCTGACTTCTGTTTAACTCCCTGCAAAGTAATAAAGATTCTTCATCATTATGTCTATCTTTATTTTTAATTTAATACATACTGTGTACATATACTTATATTGTTTAATATTCCATTTAGTGAACGTTTGATGAGTACCAACAACACCAAAACAAATTCCTTGTATGTGTTAAAAAATGTACTTGGCAATAAAACCATTTCTGATTCTGATCGTCGACAAAAAGAAATGCCATATTTTGAGAAAAAAAACAAAACCGTTAATAAACCAACCCTGTTATTTTTATTCATGCAGATAACAAATGCGCTAAAATGCGTCCGACTGAATGAGGACATGAAAGAGCGCTGTGTCAGAGGGAGGAGACAGAGAAATTTGAGGTTCACAGGCTCAGTTACCATAGTAACGGACTATGAGGTTAAGTTACCTCTCTTTCCAAAACGGGCCGGAGTTCCCCCTCTCTCTCAGGTTTAAATAACCTCCCTTTCTGAACCAGAAAACCCAGAGTTTCCCTCATCTCAGGGTTAACAAACTCAGAGTTTTCACTAAACCTGCTTTCTGAAACGGACCCCTGGTGTGTTATATACCACCAGTTTAAACATTCTAACTGTACACAGTATATGTACTACAGAACCTGGTAATCTTTACAGTTTACTGTTTTTGCAGATTGGACAGTATATAAGAAGTCGACATGATAGTTGTTGTAAATCTGTTACATTCCATTCTGTGAGAACGCTGAACAAAGCCTCTCTCATTTGTTTTATGAGATCATACGGTAACACTTGAAGGTATCTACATAAGAGTGACATGACACTGTCATGACACATGAACCCTAACCCTAACTTGTCATGACAAAAACCGAATGACACTTACTAAAAGAAGCGTTATGTCATAAACGTTTGACTTGTTTATAATGTTTATGACACGTTCATGACAGTGTCATGTCACTCTTATGTAGATACCTTCAAGTAAAGTGTAACCGACCATACATTGTAACACTGTTTGTCTCCTGGAAGATGCGTCTGTGTGAACCAACCTTGAACCAATCCTGCTCTCCTAGGGCCTCTTTCTTATCCCTCTACTCTCACGTCATCCAAGTGAATGGAGCGATTGTTAAAAAAAATAAAATGAAATGGAATATCCTTGTGTGTCTCATTAAACCTTTAGAACATTGTGAACTGAACCCTGCTTCATGTCGCTTTGTTCTCCGAGCGCGACACCGCTCACAAGCCAGCAGATGACAGGAGACGAGCCACAAAACTTGATCGGATTGTTTCACCGCAGTCGATAATTGGGACTTAGAAAGCCACTGCAGGTTAAACGTCACAAAAAGACAACACAAATATGTTTTTTCCAGCAGTGTAATTATTGTTTTCGTAGGTGGGTTTCATCACCATCCGAAATTAATTAGTTTTTTTTTCTTATTGATTTTTTTTTTTTTATAACTGTTAGCAGCTCCTCCTGAAAGGGCCAACAAATCAGCCACAGGAACAAACTAGGAAATATTGTTCAGACCAAACAAGGTCTGCCTGGATACATTTTTTTTTTTTTTCAGACTCTCCCTTCCGGTCGCAGACACAGATATTCGAGAAAAGTTATTTATTCCTACGTGCAAAATAAGGTCAGAAGGACGTTCTGTTAACTCCTAGATAGGGGATTACATAGAGTTCTGTAAGTTTATTTCCTTTGTGCATTGTGGGAGAAAAGTGTAGCCTATATTAAAGGTCCCATGGCATGAAAATTTCACTTTGAGTTTTTTTTTTTTTGCCTGCCTATGGTCCCCCAGTGGCTAGAAATGGTGATAGGTGTAAACAGAGCCCTGGGTATCCTGCTCTGCCTTTGAGAAAATGAAAGCTCAGATGGTCTGATCTGGAATCTTCCCTTTATGTTGTCATAAGGGGAAAGGTTACCTCCCCTTTCTCTGATTTTGCCCGCTGCCCACAGCTGCCCAGAGAATTTGGCCCGCCCATGAGGAAATAGAGGTACAACCGTGGCCGCAAGCTGGTCAAGGCCACACCCCCATCCTCCATCTTGCCCCCCCTCTCTCCTCCTCAATAGCATTTAAAGCTACAGACACAGAAATGGCACGTCCTAAGCAAAGCTCATTGTGAGACTGGCTCGAAGTGGCTGTAATTCTGCACCAAGGCTGAATTTCGGCAAAGAGACTTCAGATACAGTATTAGGGGACCACTAAGGTCTATATAAAAGCATCCAAAAAGGAGCATGTCATAGGACCTTTTTAAAAGCACACTTTTCTGAAGGATGCACACTGACTATCTGGATAAGTTAAGTTAACCTGGGTGTCCTGCTCGGGACTCTCGCCTCATCGGACTTACGTCGCCATATTCCCAGATCTCAGCAGTTAGCTTGGTTTTTATTACCATAAAAAATGATGGCCAAAGCTATGCGAACAATACAGAGGTAGTAATAGACCAGAATTACCTTTATAAACATACTTGCAGAAACCCCAATTGGATATGTGAAGGAAAAATACAGTACCAAATACCTATGCATACCTGTGCATACACACATTCATACTGTAGATTCACATTCATAAAACATACAATATACACACTCCAAACCCCATTGTCTCTGCCGCCTCCAGTTCTCCATTTACCTATCTACTTCCCTCTCATTTTCTCAGTGTCACATTTTCTACCTGTAAACTATTCAAGACTGATGTACCTGCCACGTTCACAGCAATACTGTTTGTTCACACTTGACATGTTAACACGCTCGCCGATGCTACAGAAAGCGGGGACTTTGTACACTGAGGAGCTTTTAACCAATATAGGACTAAATGAATGTCAAAGCACATCGCCACAACAGTGGAACGTTGCCTTTATGTGCTCAAAGGCGAGACGCAACAGGGAGCTTTGTCTGAATCCTGAATCTCACTTTCATATCAGGAGAGGCCTGAAATATCGATGGTTTCGGTATAGATCTCCTCACTCCATCTTTCGCCAAACACTCTCAGCCCCCCCACCCCCTCTGTGAGCTCCGCTTTTTTTCTTTTCTCATCTCTGGCCCTCCACTTGCACTCTACCAGTCTTATTTTTGTTCCCTGACTCAGTCTCTATCTTTCAGACTTGGCATGTACGACTACTCTCCGTCAGGCTCCGTATATCAGAATAGGAGGGGGGGAGAAAGGCACTTTCAGATCCCCTCTGCTTCCATTTCCCAAGATTCCTGAGGGGGACTGATTCAATCGCTGCCGCTGCTGAGGTTGACAGTGACATCTAAAGGTACCCCTCCCTTTGGATGCCTGTCTCTTGTGCTTCTCTAGAATTCGTATTCCTCTACTCGCTGCAGCACTCGATGTAATTGCTATCTCTCGATAGTAAAAATAAGTACCTTTTTTGTGGGATTGAAGATGTTTATCATATGTGCAAAGACGTACAGAGTTGTATGATTATTGGCTGCGTGTAGACACTCAAGGGAAATAATAAATCTGCATGCGGGAGCTCTACATAGTGATAGATCTGAATAAAAGTTGAATGCATCATCACAGGCAGAGTACTGTATGTCATATATTACTGGGCAGCCACCTCAATTAATGTGCTCTCTGATTTTCCAATAAGGTAAGGCCCGTTGGGATTATGGAGCTCATTAAGTTTCATTTGTGCACAGACACAGTGGCATGCTGCTGCCTGTGATCTGATGAGAAGATACTGAAATGGTGCATTTGCATATATGCATGAGACTAAACACGATGGCCAATGAAAGGGCAGGAAAGCAATACAAATTTCCATATTGAGTCAGCAGGTTCACCAAAGCACCAAGAGTGTGCTTTTGGCAGTTTCGTGGCTTTGTAAATAAATCTGACTTATTTCTTCAGGATTGATGGAATGCATCGTGGTTGTATCTTGACAGAGACCCATCCAGCACACCTGTAACTGCTGAATGTGATTTATTATCATGCTACAGGAATGATTGATAAGGGAAACGTTTTTCACATTCACTTTCCCCTCCCAGACTTTTTTTTTTCTTTTAACGAAGTGAATTATCAAATGAATTTGGATAGCACATACACTTGTTCTAAGCTCATTTACTTCTTCTGGGCCATCGCTTTACTTTCTCTCATGACAAACGTATGTAACGATAGTTGCAAGCGAGAAACAAACAGATAATGTTAGCATCAAATGGAATCTGTGCATTTAGCTATATTTAGGCGTATTACATGTACAGTAAGTATGTTCCACATGTTTGGAGCATACTAGGCATACAGATGACAGGTAGATTATACCGCAGCACTAGTTTATTTGGATGTTTTGATGAAAGGAATAATTTGACATTTTGGGAAATATCAGTATTTGCTAGGAGTTTGCTGAAAAGATTTATGCCACTCTCATATCTGTATGCTAAATATGAAGCTGGAGCCGGTTATCTTAGCAGATTAGAAACAAGGGGAAGCCAGCTACCGGCACCTCTCTAAACTAAATTTCACAAATTAACATGTTTTATATTGTTTGTTTGATTCTTACCAAAACAAAAGTATAAAAACGACAATTTGTTGTTTTGTGCGGGACTATTTCTTGGCCGGGAGCGCTGACTCTCTCAAACCTTGTTTCTTAAATTGTGAGGTTACCAGGCAACCAGTAGCTGTTTCCCCCTGATTCCAGTATCTATGTTGAGCTAAGCTACCCAGCTGCTTTCGGTTGTCAGAAACTTCATTTTTCATAAATCAAAGCTATTGGTCACCCTTTACGTCTGTCTGTGGGTTTTACCAATATTTAAAACGAGGCAATTTCACCTGATTTCATCGAAGGTAAGTGGCTCAATATAATGTTTTGAAATCATTTTGGGAATTTTTCCATTTCCTGAAAAGCAACAGTTTTGGACATACAAGTTTTTGCCCGACGGTGACAACGTTTAACACCAGACATCCGAGTGGATTGTCTCACAAAGCAAATAAGCGTGTTTTTTTAACATGTCAAACTGGTCCTTAAATGCTACTGTATGAAACTGGGTGACCATTGACCAATTATCAAGTTGACTACAGCTGCCTTTCTGCCTTTTTTTAGAAAGAGCAAGCTGAGCAGAGCCACCTTTCACACTCGGAACATAACATTTTTCAGAGGATCAGTCCTTGAAAAGATTTCGAAGCAAGAATAGTTGCAAGTTGTGTGTTTTTCCTTGACTCTCTTCTTTGACACTGAGGTGGTTATGGCTGTGTGAAGCTTCCACTAACAGTGTCCGGTTATATGTAGGCAAAATAAATAAAAGCACCCTGACCTTTTCCTGAAGGAAAAGCTCCTGAAACAAAAAAAACAACAGTTGATCTCCTGGTTTATCCTCCAAGGATGGATATTTGTTGTTCAATTTTAGACTCACTCCCATTCTCAAGGCACAAAATACCGTATATGCAATGTAGCAATCTGAACTTGTTTATCTGTGCCTTCTAAACCTGTTTCATACATATACGGCAAATTGCTTTGGACAGAAACACACTTCTGCCTCTCTCTGGGGAAAATGGTGAAAATGTCATCTATATAGAAACCGAAACAAAAACAACACTACAAGAAGAAAGAAGAAAATACTGTACAACCAACTCCTGCCATAAGAGACGAGAAATGCCAAGAGAAAAGGCAACGGTGGCCAGCAGCCGAGGGGAGCTGAGAGCAGGGTGATTGCTGCAACCAGAAAGGTGGAAAACAAAACTCCTTCTCTGTTTTTGTGAATCGTTCCGGGCTGGTAATTTGCGGACAGGCACAAGATCTGTCAGAGCGAGAGCCCAGCATTGTGACGCATTTTGCCCAGCCACATGTCCCCTATTCATGGGCCAGTGCCCAGCAGGATAGGGGTGGGGGGGGGGGGCCGTAAGCCTGTCCACGGCTTTGTGTCTTTCAGTGTTTGTGTGTGTCCATATATATTTAAGGATGGGAGGGTGAGCGCTGGAAAGGCTGCCAATGTGTCCCTACCTCCTTGGGGCAGGGTGGTGAGCAAGCCAGGCCATACTGAAGCCCGCAGGCCAAAGAGAGAGAAAGAGGTGGAGTTGGTGGTGTGTGTGTGTGTGTGTGTGTGTGTGTGTGTGTGTGTGTGTGTGGGGGGGTGACATGGACGGCGATGGATGGGGGGGGGGTTCACAAATGTGCTCCCACCATGAGCTTTCCCTGCCTCTGACTTCATCGCTGGTGGCATCAGTCAGCTTGCCAAGCAAATCTGCTGCCTGCCCCCAGGCTGTGTGTGTGTGTGTGTGTGTGTGTGTGTGTGTGTGTGTGTGTGTGTGTGTGTGTGTGTGTGTGTGTGTGTGTGTGTGTGTGTGTGTGTGTGTGTGGAGGTTGTACACGTGTGGGTGACTTTTGGTGTCCATATGCATGTGTGTGCATAAGGAGGAGACAAGAAAAAAGAGCCCTCAGCACCTCAGGGACATGGGATGTGATCTGTTGCTTTGGCCTCTTCGTCCAAAACAGACTGTTCTCTTTTAAAACCACGGCTTCCAAAATAAACACACATGGAGACATGACCGGCCAACACACAGCTTAGCTCATTTAATACTGTAGCTGTAATAAGATGTTCTTTCCTCCAGTGTTTTTAACCACTATTACTAAGTAAATAATTAAAATTACTAACTAAATGTACACACAGGTCTACATGTTACATATTTTTTCATTAGTTTTCCTTTAGGTTTGGTCAAGGTTGCCTTTCAACTACTGGTGACATAAGCTAGACGTTTAAACCATTTTAGCTTACTAATCAACTGTTTATCTTTTAGCTAGCTATTTATCCATCCCTTTTAGCTAACTTTTCCAACCATTTATTCGTTACTTGTAACTTGTAAACTATTTTAACTGTTTGTCTATTACTCTCTTCTAACTATTTAAACCATTTATCTGTTTCAACTGTTGACCTGTTACTTTTAGCTAACTATGCATCCATTACTTTTAGCGTACAGTTTTACAACTGCTTGTGTTACTTTTAACTCTCCATTAAAGTTTTACTTTTATTTATTTACACCATGTATCCAGTAGCTAACTATTTCAACTGTGTATCTGTTACTTTTAGCTAACTATTTAAACCATGTATCCATTAGCCTACTTTCAACCAACTGTTGAAACTTGTGACTTTTCTGCTTGCTTTACTAACTAGTTTTCACGCACTCCACTGTCAATCGCAACCTGTGATGCTTAGGTATTACAGAACACTGTATGAGTATGCAGACATACTGTAGCCAATGTATGAATTTAAATCATAACTATATATAATTTTTTTTTTTCAAATTTGTTGAGCTATTTCACAATCTTTCCACGTACTACCTGGCACATGCAGAATTACCCCGTGGGCTACAGTATTTGGGAACCAGTGACATACCCCATGGGAGAAGAGCTTCCACTGTGAATACTATCAGAACCCTGCATGAACACTGTTGGGAAGTGGCAAGAATGTATATACTATTACTGCCAGCCATACAGAAGATTGGAGCTCTATTCTTCTATTAGAAATGGTATGAAAGGAAAACTCTGGACAATAGTTGCAGATTACAGAGGATTTCCCACAGTGTAACAGCAACATGTTAGGAGGCCTAAATAGACTTAGAATGCTGAGATTTAGCTTGCTTCAATGTATGTCTGACAGACAGTGAGCTTGTTATTGTTGAAAGGAACATAGATTTTCTCGACAGCTTAATAGCAAATATAAGGATGCTTGCATCGAGCCAAGTGCCTCTCGAAATTTAACAGCCAGAATTAAGAACAAAACCCTTGACTTGGAAACTGTGCTAAGCGTTATCTTCATTAATAATAGCATTTTTGTGCAAATTAATATTCCTAATATTTGCAAAAGGCTTGACTCATTCATTTGAATGGTCGATTAAGGAGAGTCAGTGTAGCAGTTAATTAGAAACCAGTGGTGATAACCACCTGTTCAAACATACAGATGGGAAGTCTGTCTGCTTATCCCATGACTGCCTGCGAATGCTGTATCATTACAGATAGTCAAATGTAAATGAGTCTTAAAAATAGATGAAAATAGATGGATGTAATGTCGCTCACCACACAGGATATTACTGATGCGCAACACGGGTTATGTGCATTCACACAGGCATGTATCATGCGCACGTGAGTGGACATAGACTTGGACACATAGACATGCACACCCACAAACACACACACACACACACACAGACGTAATTACCTGTCAAATGCAAGATGGGACTTCCTGGGAGTAAATGAAGTGATTAATATTTGTGAGGAGTTTTTTTTTTTTTTTTTTTGCTGAAGATATTCGCTGTTCCTATTGCTTCTTATATTACAGCACCACAATGACAAGATGGGAAATTACACGCTGGGTGATGCAAAACACTAAGGACAGAAAAGGACGGACAGCATGCATTCGGCCACTTTCTCTTTCTAAATACTCTTTGATTTCTTTAAATGTCTACAAAATGATAGCTTGTTCCGATTTCTGGGAATTCTGAGTTTTTCGTTTTTTTTTATTATTTTTCTTTTTATAATCGTTTTGCTTCTTTTCTCCTTCCAATCCCAGACTCCTGGGATGTCTGCCGCTGGTTGATGCCTGTCGGCTGTGCGGCCCCAGAGCCACAATAAACAGGAATCTAATGGCGTCCCTGGCTGTTCAGGGACTTCACATTTAGATAATTAGGCAGACAGAGGGTGCAGGAATGAGGCCCTGGAGAGGAGGCGGAGACACTTCTGCACTTTCTGAGAATCTGACCCTGTGACCTTCTGTCTTTTTGCCTTGTTGCTCCCTGTAACTTGATTTGCAGTTTTAGCTTTTTTTTAGCATCTTTATGGTAGGAACAACATTTGGCGTGGCACCAAATAACTGCACCAATATGTCTGAAAATGTGGAAAAGCAATGTGATTTGTCAGCAGTGACAAGCTATTCAGACAAACTAAATCACCTTTAATGCAAGGTGTTATGAGGCGACAGATGTTGACAGCTAGCAGGAAAGGTGAATTGTGCCAAAGAGTGCAGGCAAATATATTATATGTAGCTAAAGTTAAAATATGTGTACTGGATTCTGATTAGTTTAGTCTCTTAAACTAATCAGCGGTTCTCTAATGGCTATTGGGGTTACAACAGCTAATTTAACTTGTTTTAATGTGTTTGGTGGTAATTTTGAAAGTTATAGTCCATATCAAAAAATATTCTAAGACTCACAGCAAAGCAGCTTTTGGGGCATGTTTGTCTTGAAGTGTCTCAGATATAATAACTTTCAATCAGGGTGGTTGTGGCTTGCTTGCTTCACCTGTACTCTCCACTTTGTTGCCTAAATATGACATTTCTGGCTAATTGTCAAGATAGCGGAAACTGCTAAAGCCTAATTCAGGCTTTAAAATGCCCTGGTTTATTCAAGTTAGAATCTTTGGCCCTTAGCATGAAATATCAGTAATCTAAAGCTTGATTTATGGTGCTGTGGAGGCTCCACGCAGAGCTTTCGCCGTAGCCTACGGAAGTGTCCTGAGATACTGCGCCGATATCTTTAAGAGAATAGCAGGGCCAGCATGTGTGTTTTTATGGGGAGTGTGTGGTAGAGCGAGTGAGAGAGCGACGGCGATTAGCTTCGTAGCAAGTACCGACTCGGGAAATCTGTAGCAGGAAAAGTGATCCCTCTCCTTGATTGCATGTTGTTTATGGAGAAAGAAAACCAGGAAATGAGTCGGGGGGGGGGGATGCAACGCTACCCCAAGCCACAGCTGAGCGACGTGCGTCGGCGTAGGGTCCGTGCCTCCATGTACCTATATAACCCCGGCCGGCGTAGATTTAACGCAGAAGCATTAATCGGCCTTAACTGTGCTGTAGGGCTGCCACCTCTTAGTCGAATAGTCGAATAATCGGTCTTTTTGGTCTTAGTCGACTAAGATTTCTTTAGTCGATTAAAAGTGGTGCTGTTGCAGGATTAATTGTGGAGAAACAGTTTTACAGATGGTTAATCAACTACATTTATATTGTGATTTTCTAGTCTTAACCACCTCTCAAAGCGCACAACTGTCAATTAAATCAATTAATCGATTAGTCGACAAAATCCTATAAGTGTTAGTCGACTAAGAATTTCTTTAGTCAAGGACAGCCCTACTGTGCTGTGTATCCATGGTGCTGTCCGCGGTGCTGAAGTAGCAGACAGATTCTTAATAGCGAATTTTTCTCTGAGTCTTGCCCTTCTGTCAGTTCCTTCTTGGATCTAGTCGTATTAGTTGAGTTACCCTTGGGGGAGTTCACAAGTCGCCTGTTCATCCCTGTTGAAAATGAACAAAAGTCGCCTCCTGAATATACTTAAAGGAGAAGTTTGACGTTTTTGAAAATTGGTTTATTTGCTTTCTTGCCAAGAGTAGATGAGAAGATCAATAATACTCTCCAAATATGAAAGGGGTATCAATCTTCTAAGGTAACTCCCGCCAAAACCGGGAATACGTGTAATATTCCATAAATGTCAAACTATTCCCTTAGTGTATGAAAATGGCCAGTAAATATGTTACGAGAGTGTCTGTGTGACTTTTGTGTGTGCGATAAGCCTTTTTTTCCGTAAAGAAACGGTGTGATCGAAAGTAAATCCCCCAAAAATGGAACAAAACAAACATTATCCTCAATGGCAGACGCTTTATTGTCGCTCCAACGAGCTATGAGCCCGAAAGACAAACTCAACTTGGAACCTTAACTTCACCAGCTTTTTTTTTTTTTTTTTTTTTTGCCTGTTTGAACATGAGGACAGAAGCTGAGCTTCAAAAGGAGCCATTGCCGGAGTGACGCCTCTTAGATAACTACCTCCAGCTCTGTCATTTTCTCTCCCGCAGCCTCTCTTTGCTTGTTTTCTACGGCCTGTGAAGCGGTGTGTGGGTTCACTAGCCGGAAAGCTCCTCTTTCCGCTCTGACACTCTGCAATCAGATGTGACACCCTGAAGGCTCACAAGACAGCCGGGAAGACAAGGTCACACAGTCACCTACTTTTAACGAAGGATACGCACAGCTCCTTTTGACAGGCTGGCTCTGTGTGCGCACACAGACACCTTCACTTCCACACACACACACACACACAAACACACACACACACACACACACACACACACACACACACACACACACATTTTTCGCAGACAGGGCCTTTCCTCGTGCCTGTGCAATCTCAGAAGCAATTACCTATTAAAATTTCACCCTTCCCATCTCAGAATGTTTAGGGAAAGATTATAACTGCTGGGGAGGTAATTAAGCCTGCAAATGCTGAATTGAGTCGTGAATACAGAGTGCTGTGTGTGTGTGTGTGTGTGTGTGTGTGTGTGGCTGTGTGTGTTATGTCTTAATAAAACTAATAGTGTTGCCCACCTAGAGCAGGACTAAAGAAGTACAATATTGGTCTGGAGGAATTAAGTGTAATATTTCCCTACACAACTTCTTCATTAGATTATACCGTGAGCGTCGTGACAAAGAGATTAGCAGCTGTTGCTGCTGCTTGTCAATTACACTTCAGAGACACTCAAGACTTCTGGTGCCAAAAAACTGCAGTGAAAGTCACCCTGAATCTAGTGGCAATGGCTCAAGATGGTGTCCGACTTTTTCATGGCAACCCAAACAAGAGCACCAGCTTTAGTGCGGCTTTACAGTTTTTCTTGATTGCTTTGACCTGCTTAAAGAAACTGGGATCCACTCGGTTTTCATCATCACTGTCTCAGCAGAGCAGAAGACACCTCCTGCAAATGTGTTAACCCTTTCTCACTGGATTGACACATGTTCCCCACCCTTTTGGAGAACAGTTATCACTGATGCTATTCAAGCAGTCCAAACTCCGTTGTTTCAGCTATGGTAACCAAACAGAAAGCATCTGTTCCTAACCATTAGAAACTACCTACGTCAGTATGACATCACTGAAGCACCTGTTTAACACTCCTTCACACAAATCTTCAATTAGCACGCAGTGTGCAGGGTTAGGCCATGTGGCCCCATCGTCAAGACACAAGAGACTGAGTATATCAATAGTGGCTATTTCTTATACTCTACAGTAATAGATGTTTATACTTTACTGTAATAGATTTTATTTTTATTTTCTTAATATCTTATACTCTAATATATTTTATTTTGTACATGTATTTACATGTATTTTGTGTAATATTTACAGTATTTCAGTTTTCAGCCACAGTTTGAAAATAAGAATCAATGGAATCAATAAAATTTGCATCAAAGCATTTCTGATTCTTTGCAAGAAGGCAAATTTGACAGCAAATGGCACTGGCATGAAAGCTATGTACAGAAATAGGCTACAATAGATAGATAGATAGATAGATAGATAGATAGATAGATAGATAGATAGATAGATAGATAGATAGATAGAGATACGTTATTTATCCCCAAGGAAATTAAGGTGTCCAATAGCTTATACACAATATACATCCACACAGACATATGACATATGACATCCAAGAACACATACTACATAAATACAAAGGAAGATATCAATAGTGTGCCCTTACAGTAAAATTTGGTTGTAGCATGTTTAAAGTAGCGGTGTGGAAAAAATGCAGAAAGGTGCAATGGTAACACAGTGCAAGATAGCGTCAGTGCAGATTCTATATCTATTCAAGTACAACAGGCAACACAATATATCAAAAATAGAATAATCATTACGTACACTAGTAAAAGACTTTAAAGAAAAGTTTAAGTTACGTAAAGTTGAAAACAGTCCATACAGACAAAAGGACAGCATGGTATACTGACCATACATGCAAGCTAGCAAAACATGACAAGCAATGGTGCACTGATTTGCACTGAGTGCTGTATTTTGTATTTTGTTGTCCACTGTGTAATGGTTGATTGGAAGAGCTCATACACTTGTTTGCAAGTTGTGTTGTTTGATGGCAAAATTTTCTTTTGTTGCATATTTTAAATGTTTTGGCACGGTTAGAGCCTTTTGTCATTTTGACCCATTTTGAAAAATGTAGAGTTTGAGTTGGCTGCTGCGTCAAAGAAATCAAGAAAAACTGTAATATGGAGCACGTGACAGAGACAAAGCCCCGTCCTTCTAGAGCTTCAGAAATGGTTGCTGCCATCAATCTGGGTGTTGCCACTACGATCTCTTGAGCGTTCCTTCTCCTTCCACCGCTCTCCCCTCTTTATCCCTCCCTCCCTCCCTTTTTGTCTTTTCCGCTCTTTGATGCTGTAAGTGAAGAGACGTGGGATTTTCAGCCTTTTTAAGGATTCAAACAAAGTCTGCGGGTTCGAAGATGAAAATCTGCCGGCCGGCCAGGGACTGGTTGTTCTGGCTGGTTCTGGTTCACAAAGCAGACCAAAGTGTCTATTCTTAATATGCAGTATGTTTCAGGGGGGTGGGCTCCCTCTTGGATATGCACAGGGGCCCACATCCAGTGCCTGAAATGGGCCAGTACTGAGAACCGGCACTCCTGATTTTTGTCCACATGATTACCCTTACTTCTAATTGTTATTAACAGTACTAATAGGCTGATATGCAGTCTATGGCTGATATTTATTCCAAAATGGGCTTTAAATCATGATTTATTGGGAGAAATCAAGCAATTCTATGTAACAGACATGCAGCACCTCCGTATAGCACTTATGGAATGATCCTTTGTTTTACAACCACATTTGCAGACCTGGTGAAGTTTCAAATAAGAGAATGGTAGTCGAATCAGGCCCCTTAGATTGAATAGTAGACTATTCGGGGTCACCCCTACAAGATATATAAAAATAAATATATCCAATACACATGCATTGATCATGTCATGCAACTGCTGAATTAGGGTAATGGCACCTTTATGGTCCAATACAAACAGGCACTGCCCACAACCTAACAAACACAAGCCTCAGGCTTTTGTATTACTAATTGACACTTTCTCACTTGTGTGGTCCAGTACATGTGATAAGCATTACCAATGATCAGGACACGTATTTTTTGAATATGGCTTTGCTTGTTTTTCCATACCTCTGTTGACAATAAATAAAGTGCTGGAGGGGGAAACCGTATAAATGATAAAGCAGCTGTGGTCATCAGTGGTCAATTCAATTTCATTTCAAAGTGATTCCTTGACTGTGAATCGCACACAAAGGAATTTTCTCCTCGTACGTAAGTACGTATGTTCGCACGCACGCACACCAGTGGCCCATTTCAACCCAAGCACTCACCTTTACATTCACCTCTCTCTTCACTCTTCTCTCCCTTCCCTGTCTGTCCTTTGCATTCACAGCGGCTCTCTTAATTAAAAAAAAAAATCATCATCTTGCCCTGTTCGGTCTATTTATCTTCTTCTTATCAGTTAAAACAAGAATAACATGTCCATATCCAACAAATCCATATCTAATTCTTCTCCCCCTGCAACCATCGTGCCCCCAGTGGTGAATCGTCTTCCTCATCCGGCGGAGGGACCCGTAAGCCAATCGGGTGGCTGTCATCGGGGAGGATCCCACCAGATCACAGAGGTTAATAACATTCCACCTTATTACTTACAACCCCTGAGGATTGGAAGGTTCACGGGAGCAGATTCCACCCTGCAAATAATAATCTCTATTTCACAGAAGCGTCCTCCTGGCCGCTCAGGTGAAAGGCCACCACGCTATCTAATCTCTCCCACAGTGAGGCAGAGAAGAAAAAGACTTGAGCGGACCCCAACACCTACTAGAAGTGGTATTCTCTTTTATTGGTAGCACTTTAATAAAAAAAAACAAGACCCCTCCTCCCCCACGCCTCTGAAACCAAGCCATTTTAATGAATGCAACCTTTCCTTCCCCTTTGCTATGAGATAGTGCTCTCGCCATGATGTTGATGGTTGCTGTGGGCGTCCTGCTTCATGCTGAGTAGGGTTATGTCACCTTGGCGGGAGCTGTTGTCGGATTGCAGATTATTCGCATTCTCGCAAATATAAGTAGTTACTCAAAACCAACATACCACCACCACTTCCAAACATGTCTTTTATAGCAATCAACAGCGCCCCAAAACCACATACTTTTTTTTTTTTTTTTTTTTTTTGCCAGCTTCTTGTGTTACTATCAATCTAAGCTCTAAGCTCGATGGTTTAAACTCAACTGTGTTTTAAGTTTCCAACATGAATGTAACCTGCACGGAAAAGTTTGCGAATGCTATTGGTGCTTTAAAAAAATTAGGAAGGGTACCTGTAAGAGGCGAGATTGCCATAAAAGAAAGGGATTTTTAAACTTGTGTTTAGAGCAACCGAAGCGAAAGCAAGCCGCCAATGTGAACGGAACTCTTGACACCGCTTTATTTGCATTGGAAAATTGCAAAATAATCCCATCCAACTGGTAAATCTGTTCACTTTTTCCGGGAAACTAGAACTTTCAAACTCAACACAGTATGCAGTTACTGTGTGAAATGGATTTATTTTGCCGTGCTGTGCACCAAAGGGGTGAAATGCATTCAAAAAGACAATATGCAGTCTTTTTCTTCAAATGCAATTTCAATTGAGATTTGAACTGCCGTCAGATGGAATTGTATACAGGGTGCCAATCATGTATAGATTGATAGTAACACAAGAAATAGGGGGATTTTATGTATTTGTTTATGTACGCACCAACCTCCAAGGCAAATTACTTGTGTTACTTGGCAATAAACCCTTTTCTGAGTTCTGATTTCTGAAAGCCAGTGCTCTAACCAAGGACCAGTGTGAGTACGGTCTTAAAACCCATGCTCAATCTTAGATCTGCTTTTTGTTTTGGCACAAGAAATATGATGCAACTTTGAAGGGATCTGAATGCTGTGTACTGACTGTGTTCATGATGTGTATGTATTGTACGCTTGGGTCTGCACATATTTGTGTGTGTGTGTGTGTGTGTGTGTGTGTGTGTGTGTGTGTGTGTGTTTTGTGTGGAATGGATTCATCTGTTTGATCTTCGGTGTTAAAACACAAAGAATCTTGGTACTGTAGCAGCCCACGGGACGCAACAGAAATAGATGGCATTCATAAGCTCTGTATTCTACCCCCCACCACCCTTAAACACACACACACACACACACACACACACACACACACACACACACACACACACACACACACACACACACACACAGACACACTACCATCACCACAACCACTTACTTCCTCACCGACTCACACACACTCCCACTTCCCTTTTTCTCTCCCTCATTATATCATGTAGGCATGGACAAAAATAAAACGGTGAATAACGGTTGCATTTGGAAAGCAGCAGAAAAGGCAGAAAGTATTCTCTTTCCAACACGTTATGAAATGGATGGATAGCCCAGATGAAACAAAACCCAATGCTGTCATTTGAAACAAAATGGGAACATGCCTGCAGGGATGTGTGCGTTCTCCCCGTGTGTGTATACTGTACTGTATTTTTGGATGTTCTGACTACGCACCATCAGCCAGATATAAGCGGTGGTTTTTAAAACAGTTGAGCCCAGCTGGGATGAGTAACTCCTGCATTCTTAAAACGCTCCAGATGACTTCATAAGGACCTCTGACACCAACTTTTTTTTTTGCTGACACACACCCCACCCACACCTCTGCTGCTCTACAAAACCCAGCAATGAGGTGTCCAAAATATATTTAGAAAAAACAAAAAACACTCACGGAGGTTTGTGGCCCTGGAAACAAAGTGCTGTGAATGCATCCCTAGGGCCTCCTCCCCACGATACTGCTCACCTGGACAGCCGCCCTGCAGCACACTGGCCACGGCCCTGCCACACACACACAGACAGAGGGAGGAGAGGAGAGAGACAAGAGAGGCGGTGATGGATGAGGGCTGCAGACATGAGGAACTGTGCATAACATGGCTAATTTAATTATTCATTTGGGCTTTACTGCTGCACAGAATCTTTTCATGAACCTGTGAGGGGCTGCCAACTGGTAAGAGGAAAACAATCCCTAATGAATTGGAAAAATATTTGGTTTCATTTGTCCTGTTTTTTTTGTTTGTTTTTTTGCTGCACATACACTCCTGCCTATTAGAGGCATTCTCAATTATCTACAATCACACCCAATGGAGTGAAAGCAACTACCCGCCTGATAGGAGAAGAGTAGCTCACGTATTGTGATGCTATAATATAATAATGGATGGATAGACTGGAGTAGAGTGAGCATGCAGTATCCACTTTTTTTTTTTTCTCCGTGAAGAGTCTCAGTACATGAGTTGCTCTGGTTGCCAAGGAACCACAGCCTGTGTGTGAAACATAAGCAGTGCTGTTATGATGCTGCGTTTCTGTGATTGATTCGCATTATAATATCCTTGTGATGTGCACAGAGACAGATGGAGAAATGAACGACAGTACATCGCGCGCCAGATCGCTGCGTGCGTAGGCTACTATTGCAACTGTCTTTGTAAACAAGCGCACCGAGAGAAGCTGTCAGGCAGAAAGGGAGAGGGGAAGAGAGAAAGAAAGAAAGAGAGACTCACCTGGACATGTTCTCTCTTTGAGGCCGGTGCGCCTTTTCGAGCCCCAATTTGGTGAAAATCCCCACAAGAGCCATAATGGCCACTACTCCACATATGATGTAAACAATTAAATTCGTCTTGTCTTTGGTGCTGTCGTGGATCTTGTTCATTTTTTTGGGAGTCTGTCCGGTCTTCAGCCACACCGGGGTGTCATAATTTTTACAGGTGCTCTGGTCCAGCCGCGAGTGCTTGTAGGAGCAGCAGAAGCGGAAGCCACAGGTGCCGCAGCAGTACAGATAATTGCCCGTTTTGCAGATGAACGGCGGGTCCCACTGGCCCATCACGTCGTAGTAACCCCGACAGTTGTCCTCCGTGTGCGGGGTCTCCTCGGACACGCTCTCCTCCTCCCTGGATCCGTTGGAGGTGGCGATCATTACGAATCCTCCGAGCAGTCCCGGCTCCCCGTCAGCCTTGCACACAAGAGCCATAAGTTTGAGCAACAAGAAGCCGAGGAGAAAGTATTTCCCTCTCATGGTGCTTTCTCCTCCGTTCAACTTCACGCAGAAACGAAAAGACTTGGAGAGAGGAAAAAGGGCGCGCGGTCATGGTATGCTGAAAAGTCCAGAAACACACATCCAAATAGCAACGCACCGTCATCCGTGCTGATGAACATCTTTACTAACATATCATCGTCCGTAAACAACAACACGAGCGCGCGGAATAAAAACAATCTCCGTGAAATGAACTTGACTTAATCTGACAAACTGCTCTCCAATGTGCGCGCTCTGCAGCGCATCTATAGGCCCACGTCTTCCCAGAAAGGCATTTGGCGTTTTTCAGGAGCGCATCCCTTTACATATCCATCGGTGCGCTCTTACGCACAGGAGTAGGCAGAGACACAAGCCGCACCGAGTGTATGAGAGCGCTGTGAGCGAATAGAAGAGCCGAGGGTGGGAGAGTCTGGTGCGCAAAAGGAGAGGAGGGGGAAAACATGGAGAGAGAGAGAGAGAGAGAGAGAGAGAGAGAGAGAGAGAGAGACACACACACACACACACATTCATCTTATTGGGAAATGTTATTATAAAAGCTCCGGAATACACAGTGGCGCCGGCAGCCGTAATATTGTACGCACCGTGCGTAATTTCTTGTTTATTTATCTCTGTTGCCGTTTTCTGTGAGACATTGTGACACTGTGATCTGTAAGGTTTCTCAGCACTGTTTTGAGTTGTTTAATAAACCGATTAATGCGAGCTCTTTACTTTTGTCTCCGTCTCGTGAATGGAACCTTACATTGAAGCAGATGGGCTAGGCTACAGATCTGCGAATACTGCAAATGGATCGCCGAATTCAAAGTTACACAGCGCACTGGACGCGTCAGAAACAAGTTCACTATTTCGCCCCTTAGTTGCTTATTTAGGCCTGGATATACCTATTCATTTTGTTGAAAGTCACTATAGATATGACTACATTATTTTGACCATGTGTGAAACTATGGATGTTGTGTGAGAATGTGTGCTTGTGTGTGGCTGCCTGTGTGTGATGTTTTTGGTCTTCTGCATGATGCAAATATGAGCTACTGTATGAGAGCTGCGGCGGCCGGGTCTTGTGCGTAAAATCCTGTCGGCGCCACTGGGATTACGCACATCACTATTCGGTTTTGCCATCGAGGAAGGGCGTGGGAGCCTTTCCTCCGTTTTTCACTTTAGTCGTAGGTTGCCATTGTTTTGGAAATCCTGACATCACAAGTGTTACAATAGACAGTGGCTGGCACAGTTTCTAAAGCAGGGAATGCATTTTGAAAAAGAGCCCTTCAACAAAGCTGTGGCCGCAGGATGTAATGCCTACTGGATCCCTGGGGACTTTTTGGAAAACAGTAAGGGTTCTTAAGCAGCAATGCTCATAAGACCCCGCTCCTTAGTTCAAATGTGCCCTAACCAAAATATATACGCTAAGATAAGTACATTCTCAAAACAACGGACATAGTGCTTGATACAGATTTGAAGAGCATTCAAATGTAAGATGAGTTCCCACTTGCAAAACCTATTTTTAAACAGTGTTCTGTGTTAATTATTTTTGTGGTTACAAAGCAGACATCTAAAGGACCTTCGATGTTATTTGAACTGTGTGGGTGAAGTGAAACCGAGCAAAAACAAGAATTAACACTTGATTCAAATACTTACACTTACGAAATATTAAAGCAACCAGATAAGCAGTTTCTCCAGCAAGATAAAAAAGAGGATGAGTGGCGCATGCTGAATTCAAACCACCTCTCTCCATGGTGCTGAAAGGCCCCTGCCTCTGTCCAAGGTCCCTATCTTTGTGTTAACAAGGGGCCTAATACATTAGTATAGCCTATATAGGGGCTTCCCGGAGTTTGTAAGACGAAATGCAAAATGATTTGGACTACAGACGTTTAGTTTATAAAGGTTTATGCTACAGCACCTGAAGATAAAGTCTATATAAAGCCTATATTTGTGAGGAATGCTTGCATGTTGTAGCCACACTGGGGGCCGCTGCAGCGAAAGTCACACAGACTCACAAACAGGCAGTGTAGTCGATCACCGATAGTCACCACAGTCAGCGACAGCTGGGACGACCCAACAGTTACACGAACCTGTTCGAAGGCTCAAGTCACATACTAGCTAGTTCGCTCGGACGACGCTTTAACATTTGGACCTCCATGGCTGAGAGTGAGGATATCTTTCTCAGGGCTGAACATCGGACTTTCAGCGGACTGACTGAAGGTAGCCGACTGTCATTAGCTTATTTAGCCCCGCCGGGGTTAGCCAAATTACATGCTAACGCGTTAGCTAACTCTCTCTAACTTATTCAGCTAGCTAGCTAGGTGTTACACGAGTTGTTGTTGCTGGCTGTAGGCTAACGGTCTGACAGTTCAAACACAGTCACTTGGCAGCTGTTGTGTAGCTTTGTTTTAATAACCGAGTCACTGTCGTCAACCATAGCAAGGCTAGCTTGCTAGCTTGTGTTTACAAAATAAAAGCATGTGAGTAGTGTTGTGCTAGAGGGACATTAGCGTTAATGAATCAAGTCTGTGCAGCAAAACAATACTCCGTTTTGGTTGTTGTTAATACTTTAGCTTACTATAGTTCATAGTTGGTGGTTATGTAGGCTACTGTGAGTGGGCTAATACTTGAAACTTTGTTTTTTTTGGGGGGCGGTTGTTTGGTCTGCTTACTTTGAATCCTGAGTACCCCTATTTTTGCAGCAACGTTTAACATTTTTGAGGAGGGGGACTTTGAATAATTGTCACCGTGGCAGACCTCGTAGATTAAATTAATCTAAAAAGTTTCATAACTAAAGTGGTTCAGCCCCTGCAGTCAGGACATCCGAGGATTACAGTAATCATCTGCCAGCTGAGTTATGATTAATTCTCCAACAGGTCCCATGTGTTTATCATGTTGGAGTACCTGCATTTGTTGTTGCTGCTATTATCATTTTGTGTGGCAGTCAAGACGCATTAAAATGCAGCAGGATCACAGGTGAAGTTCAACTGTTGGCGCAGGTGTAGCTTCAGGGTTTTAAACTGAACTACATCACTTATAATGATGACCATATACTATGTGAGACTCCCACAATAAAACAGAAATAGCTGCCACCGCCCAACCTGATGTTGTGGTGTCTATGGTGTTGACGTTTTAGTTCTTGTCGAGAACCGAAAGTTCAAAAAAGCTGAAAGGACTTTTCCAAGTTAGGGTTAGGTTAGGTTAGCTCATTTATGGTCTTTTAACCGTAGTCTGTTTGGTTCTTTAGCACCTACTGTAGGAAACCAGTTAGCACAAGGGAACTCATGAAGTGTTCAGGATTTAATTTGCTGCAAAAGCAAGCCCCCGTGTGCTTTCATCTCAGATGATGATTAATTTTGTTTGGAGCGCACAATCTGCCACCTGAGAAATCTGTGCGATTAATGTTTGAAGTTGTGCTCGACCAGCGCAGCCACACAAGGCTGCTGCGTCTTATCTCCTGTCATGGGAGCTTTCTCGGCTTCTGCAAGTCCTTTTTTTTTTTTTTTCTTTTCTTCATTATTTGTCTGTGAAATAGTTCACACATCTGACTGCAGAGAGAGACATTGTGCTGTAAAGTATGCTCGGTGTAACAAAAAACTTTGAAGGATTTGTGTGAGTGCGCCTCACAGCTTTGTGAAATCTTAACAGGGCATTCAAAGAAGATGGCTAATTTCAATAAGCAAACAGTCAAGCTGGGACAAGATGTGCTGATGAGAGGTGATCTGATCTGCATTCTCTTAAGAAGTAAATGCTGATGGAATGTCATGGACTTCTGAGACAAAACAAAGGGAACTTAACTTTTATACTACAGTAGCAGCTATTCAAATTCAAAATCCCTCATCAGTCCTCACTGTGTAGTCATTAGTTAAGATCAAGGCCAGGCTAGTTTGGACTGAAGGCATTCTAAAGTTATTTGGTTGAAAACATAATGATGATAATCCTAAAACTAGAATGTGTGTGTTTTTTTTTTTTTTGCAAGACACTCTTTGTCGCTCTTTCTTTTCCTATCTTTGTTCAAGTTTCTCTGGAGGACCGAATTATCATACAGTCATTTAGGCGAGAGACACATGGAGGGCGTGTTAAACACAGAGGATGCTGAACAGCAACTGTAGTGGTCCCTGCTGAGTGTGGGAGTGAGGGAATTTGCACAGAATGTAGATCGCAGACTCTCCACAGTGACAGCGGCACTGCTTACACATCCTCCGGAAACGAAACAAGTGGAGCAGTTCACACCTGCTCTTTGCATCTGTCCATACGCGGGCAAGAGGAGGGACACTTTTCATATCACTTTGCCGGTCGTTCTTTCTTGTGTCCCTCATGTCGAACCTTGTCATTACCGTCCGACAAGCCGTGTCGAGTGTCCGCTTCCGTTCTATACATGGAAAGCCAGGAAATGTTTTTTTTCTGGTTAATGAATATTTGAGGGGGATTAGAATGTAGGGCCCTGCTGTTACGCAATATCAGGATTATGTAAAACACTTGTTCTTTGCCATTCATCCTCAAACACGTAGCTGTTTGTTAATTATTTAGCAGTGATTATTCATGGAGTGAGCATGTACAGCTTTAACATAAGGTATTACATTACATCCTCACACCATCCAAATCACAGCACTTTCAACTTATCAAGAAAATATATAAAGGCTTTCTACATGACGCTTTCACAGCAGGCCTTATACAGCTGATTGACTAATGCTGTGATGACATTTAATCACTTAAGCTTTTATGTTTCTGCATGCTACAATGTGCAGTGTTCTGTGCAAGCACCCTGCGATCTCAACGTATTGCGATGAAAATGTTCAGATGCTGGCAGAATGTGAAGTTAATACCTGGCAGATAAATCAGTAGGTCAACTGCTAGGAAAAACTATTATATTATTTCCATTATATGAGTTCACATTAGAGCGAAAGTCCCCAATCATATGCAAATTCACAAATTGTAAGGTGACACTTATATTTAAATCTGTGCATGTAAATTAGGGCTGTGCAACTATTCAAAATGTAATCGTGATTATGATTTTGGCTGTCAATGATCACAAAATAATATATCGAGAAAAACTATTATTTAGCTCATTACGTTTTGCAGGTGAACTCTTATTTTCTCTTGTGTTCTGAATGAAAAAAATTAAGTTTATTAAGGCAAATTTCACAGTTGTATGTGTTTTTTTTTTTGGTTTTTTACTGTTGATTTATTTATCTTTTTTCACTATTTTTTTTGAAGTTCAATAATTGCAACATCTTTCCAGAAGTCAACGAGAAATCGTGTTAAATTATTGTGATTTCAATATTGACCGAAATAATCGTGATCATATTTTTTTCCATAATCAAGCAGCCCTAATCAGTATTAATTGCCATTTAGTCATGTGTTTGTCATGCAAAAAAAAAAATCTAAATACTTTATACTATACTTGCTTTTACACTAAGTGCTCAAGCTGTTAGACAGATAATTACACGTATTAAACTGTACGAGAATCTAAAGTAAGTGTTGTATTTTGCTCATATAAAACACTAAGGAACCATTTAACACGGTGAAATAAATGTGTTACAACACTTAGGCTGCTTTCACACCTATAGTACGGTAGACTCAGAGCGATTCGGGAGGGGGTGAAGTAAGTTACAACATTGTTGCATTTTTCATACGGTTTGGTTTGCGTTCACACTGCACTTTGCCAAACACTGTGAACAAACGTCACACAGTTGAAGTGGTCGCTGTCCTATTAGACAGAATATCCGAGCGACACTTCTGGTCTCCGAAATAATGGAGCAAAACCAAATTTATAACGTCTTGGGTTTTTCTGGTTTTGATTTAGTGTTTGTAATATTTTAGAGAAAGGCGAGGGATGTGAGCAGCTGACGAGACAGCGGGTAAAGGCGCTGACACACCAACCCGATTATCGACCGTTGGACAGTCTGGCGAGGTCGGTCACTCGAGTCTGTTTGGTGTGTTCGGTGCCGTCGTCAGTCGGAGGAGCCATCGGCCTTCATTTGGGCTGATTTGACATGTTGAATCGGCCAGTGGTCACTCGGACTCAATGACCTGTTACCGGAAATGACGAGCGGGATGAGCCTGACGTACGCATCTCAAAATCTGACGAAAATCTTTTAAACTGACCTTTGTCGATCTGAAATGAAGACAGATTTAGCAACCTCGTGGCCTATTTCTCGCTTAAAATGTTTCGGTGTGTTCCGAGACACTTTTTTGACCAACTCGGGGAGGCTGTCGGGTTGGTGTGTCAGAGCCTTTAAGGAGAGGGCGTGCCCTGATGAGAGAGAAATTTTGATGTGTTGTCACACAGACAACGAGCGATGTAATGTCATAATAGGTTACGGATTTCAAAGTTATCATCCCTTAAATTATATTACAGGAAAACCCTATTCGCACAAGACTAGTATTACCAGGGGACATCATGTGATTTAGAAATCCCCCGGTCTCGTCTCTGTTTCGTGCGGCGTATTCGTACGGGACAAATGAAGTCTGTATTTTACTCAAATTTACTAAAATCCCCTGGATACAATGTCAAGGCTAGGTCAAAAGTTTAATTTATAATTGCCAATGCAGCCAACCCAACGGCCCCAAATCACCGAGATGCTGATTTGACTGATTACAGACGGTGCAAATGTACGCAGGATTAGGACAACCTCCGCAATTCTTACAAAAGAACAAAGGTCCCCACGTAATGCCTGTCCCGTGCGTAGAATAGTCTGTAAATTGTGTGCAAGGTTGAAATTGCAGGCTAGTAAATGTTTTTTGGTTCACTTCCTATATTGATTGCATTCTCACATAAAGTAAACTCTAGCGCACTTGGAAGCAATCCGAGACCCCCATTTTCAAGCGGACCAGAGTACGTCTTGTCTGGTTGGCGCCAGAGTTGGAATGAGCTTTCACACCATCCCCCAAACGAACCAGACTATCCGATGAAACGCTCCAGGGTTCGGTGTGTTAAAGTAGCCTGGCTCCGCCCTCCTACGTACTTCCGCTCAATTTTCATTTTCCTTCAGTACTACGTGTGGGTTTGCATTACATTCTTGGGTTTTCTCTGACCAAATCTTTGGCGGTCCAATCGGGAGTGGCTGAGAACGATGACGTTGATGTCGTGACGTCCCCTAGTTTGAGTTGTAGTTCGAGAACAATGCGGTCCATTGCGGCAACGCTGCCGAATATCCAGAAGTTAAAGCCCGAGCAAGAACAATCTTTGCTGAGTTTTGTTGGTGGCCGTGAAGTTGTGGCAAAAGTTTGAATTTCCAGCTCGCTCCATTAGTGGTGAAGGAGTTGGCTTAGGTGAACGCTAGCGATGCTAAGCCAATAGTTGATGAATGAAATGTACGATAGTCTGGTAGGACCAGGCCAGTGTCAAAGTTGCCTGATGTAGCTTTAAATGAAGTTAAATCGTGTTGCGGTCTTGGTAGTAACTGGTGTCCGTCTCTGTCCATTTATGTCTCTTCCTGATCCAGATGCAGAGCGTGAGTGGACGGGACCATTTTGCTTCATCCAGGCCGCGGACCCCCAGCTCGGGCTGATGAAGGCCTGGAGGGAGGGCGACTGCGACGGCGGAGGGGACGAGTGGGCCGAGGAGGTCGAGCTCACCACGCAGGCCGTGGAGGCGGTAAACCAGCTCAGACCCAGGCCCAGGTTCATGGTGCTGTGTGGCGACCTGGTCCATGCCATGCCAGGTAGGGATAGAACACACAACGGTGCTGACACACAGGGCCGATTATAGTCTGCCGAATGTCAGTGACTCGAATCTCTTCGGTGTGTCCCGTGCCGTTGTCAGTTTGGGGGGCTGTCGGCGTTCATCTTGGCCGACCTGGCATGTTCAGTCGGCGGCAGGGCAGTCAGGACTCACCTGGAAATGGCGAGCGGAATGAGGTGACTAGAGTCTCTCAAAATCTGACGAATATCTTTTAAACTGACCATTGTTGAGCTGAAATCAAGACTTTCAGCAACTGCACGGCCTATTTCTCACTTAAAATGTTTTCAGAAACATGTTTCAGTGAACTATTTTAGCACAATATGAGATCGTATTCTGAACAGCCGCCATGACAGAGAAAACAAACCCATGTGACGCGTTCGTCCAATCAGCTGCCAGTTTTCATTTCTTGGGCATCAATACAGATTAGCGCCGCCTGCTGTTATAGAGATGTATTACGTCTCGTCTCCTCTCGTCTCGTCTTTTTGGTGTGTTCTGCGGCACTTTTTGGACCAACACGGGGAGACTGATCATTTGGACTGGCTTTTCTGTCAACAGTCGGCCGTCAGCCCTGTGTGTCCACACCTTAAAGCACATGCACTGCTCTTAACCCTTGTGTTAGCCTAGAAATCTAGACACACCCTAGTGGCAGCAAATTTATTTTGGGTCTGGCTTGTCAGGCTACCCTTGTGTTGTCCTCGGGTCAAATGTGACCCGTTTTCAATGTTTGTTATTTTAGAAATTTGGGTTTCAATTTCGACAAATGGTCGACGGAAAGACGACACAAGGGTTAACAACCTTTAGTTCAGATTTCAAGAACTACATGAGAGTATTACTGCTGCCATCTCTCATCAAAACGAGGTTGTGATTGCAGTTTTTCACCCGGTAAAGTCTTTGAGAATGAACAGATTTTTCTGGGCGTCCCGCTGTTGCGTTTTGATGAAACACTGTTTTGAAGTACATTGCTTTTTGCTTCTTTCTTTTTTTTGCTGAACATTTAGAACACTTTCAACTTGTCTGAGCAATAAATACATGCTGAGTTCTGAGGGCTGTAAAGAAACGACAACAGCACACGCTTACTAATGAAAACAAGCCACGGTAGCGAAGAGAGGTTCCCACGGACAAACGGGATACCGGCATCAACAGGTGGAGCTGCCAATTAAACGGCAAATGTTGGAGGACATAATGTGAACTCGCAGATGCCGGTGGCGTGAGTTTAAACTCCGCTCAGCCTCTTTTAGTGAGACCAAATGACACAGCAGTGGTCCCACGAGCGTTATCCCATGGCATCTGGTACATCACGCGGCCTCATGCAAATGCCGCACTTCTTTCAAAGTGTTTGAAATGGCTCTCTCAAGTGACAAATGACCGCAAACTATATAGAAACACAAGCTGGGATTTCACGCACTGCACACCGTCTCACCTGTCAACTTGTTCGATGCCTCGTCTGTAATCAGCACTCCCAAAAGCTGCGTGTTGACAGAGTCAGTGAAGCTGATATCTTGTTTTTCATTAAAGAGATCAAAGGACGGTTCTGAGCAAAGTTAGAACGGATCATCAACCACCACAAAAAACGCTGTTAAATTATGTGCTATTCCATCCGCCATCAAACATCAAGTCGCGTCTTTTATTCTTTCTAAAACACCTGTTGAGGTTTGTAGCCAGTGGACCAGGTTTCCTTCTCATGTCGTGGCGCTGCTTTCTGCTTTTATACACACAATGTTCATTTTAATCAGTAGTTCTGTTATGAGTATAATGTGATCTGATATTTGATATCTGGAAAAATTGAACTTATAGTGTAGACTCTTTTGTGCCACCCAGATCAATGGATCCGCAGCAGCTGATCTATAAGTCTATTGATCTACCTAGTGATCTGTTTCCAGCTTTTTTGCATCTACATGCTACTTCTGATGCTGAAGCAGGGTTTGTACTCGATGCAAGTGGTCAGTGGCGAAGTTTGATTTATAGTACAGTGCTGCCTTTCGCCCAATAATAGCACCACCACAGCACTAGACGGATGTATTGTACGTGCTCAGACTGCATCATGTCTTTGATATATTCTTCACAATAACAGTTTGCATTCACTTTATGATATAAAGCAACGTTAGGCTATGCGTGTTAATGGGCCTGTTGCCAACAACCTGTTGTTATTTTGGTGTTTGCTCACGGCCCAGGTTTTACGCTTTGGTCCATTGTGTGGAGACTTAGCCCAAACGCAAGTATGAATTACACCCCTTCTGAAGCCAAAATGTTTGTAGCCGGTGCCTGTTGTTTTATACCGATCTGGATTTCGAATCCTTGGCATTGGGAGGAAATATTCTTCCTGTTCAGATAAACTTCAAGGCTTTCAGTTGGATTTACACAAAGGCTT
The DNA here is from genome assembly GCF_004354835.1 of Perca flavescens. Classification (NCBI taxonomy): domain Eukaryota; kingdom Metazoa; phylum Chordata; class Actinopteri; order Perciformes; family Percidae; genus Perca; species Perca flavescens. The sequence continues at coordinate 19,571,310 of NC_041351.1, read as the reverse complement.
GACAGTAAAGCATACAATAGGAGGGCAGCAAGCACACCAGTCTCACCTGCCGCCGCCATTGAAGACCGCCATACCCTGCTTTTCACAAGCCAGCCGCAGGGGGCTGGCATGCAACCACTACAACCACTATGTTAATGTTTGACTAGGCCCTGCTTGTTTTACACTTTAATGCTAACAAACTCTGCGTCCGTTGGGCTTGCTTACCATGAGTTGAACGAGGGACTAAGCTACCTCCACATTACGCTTCCTGCCGCAGTTGCGGAGCTATTTCCCCGGACCGACTATCGCTACCGTCTCTGGAAGGCGCCTTTTTTTGATTCTCTCGTGACATTCATTAAAAGCGACGCGGTGATCGGAAGCAGCAGACGCTGGTCCAATATGAAAACAGGAGGGTAAGCTACATCATTGGTGATCGTTACAGCGTGTCTTGGATGTTAAATAAATTCATAATGAAAACAAATGTTAAAGGTGCCCTGCCACACAAAACTGTTTTTACTATTTATTTTTTTTATATGTTAGGTCCATATGTGTTTGTGTTATGTTGTGGATGTGAAAATGAACTGCTACCTCCTCTGTCAGCTATAGCCACTGATAAGAAATAAAGCGGAGAAATTACAAAAGCTGGTCAATCTGACGTGGTGTTGCCTGAGCTCATTACTATTCATTAGCTCGCCCAGTTGCGCTGGGTAAAGGATGCTGATAGCCAGGCTCTCATTGGCGAGTTGTTAGCCAATTAGAGTCAAGCAGCTTAGCTCGTTGAATATTAATGACAACTGGCAAAAATCGAGCTGAGTCTTCCTGCAGGCTTTCTATACCATGCTAGAATGGCTTGAAACAAGGTAACCAAGTAGGCAGCTCCTCTCTGTGCACTGTAAAAAAATATGTGTATATATATATATGTGTATATATATATATATATGTGTATGTGTGTATATGTATGTTTTTATATATGTGTATATATATATATGTGTGTATATATATATATATGTATGTGTATATATATATATATGTATGTATATATATGTATGTATGTGTTTTTACTTATTTAACTGTCTAGTGTGTAATTGTGTGTTGTTCATACTATACAATGATTTATTGTTTTTCTTTGTTGAATAATACAGAAGACAAAGAGCTTAAAAAAATAATCGAATATCGAATCGCAATCGCAATATTTGGGGAAAAAATCGCAATTAGATTATTTTCAAAAATCGTTCAGCCCTATAACCAAGGCATCTTTTCCACAAGACAATGTTACAGAGTCCATGGTAGAACGTCAGACATCACCACAAAGTAATGAAATACATGTGGCAGGGCACCTTTTTAAGGAAGTGGAAATCAGCACCCACTAGCGGCCAAATGCAGGTGAATTTGATCAATCTACCAGCCATTAGGGCAGGTAATCAAAGGGGACATTTAACAGATGATTTAAGTGCTCTATCTAAAGGCTGCTTGAAAGTTGTGGAGATAAGGAGTTGGGCTCCGGTTTGTTTTTCCCTGTCCAGTGATCGTCACATCGGGTGTTGTGGTCGAATGTGCGTTTGCATGTTGGAGTTGTTTCTGTTCACATACCCTATGTTGGACAATGGAGCAAAGCCGACTCACCATCCTTATTGTGTCTTATACAGTACAGCACTCTCCCTCCGTTGCTAGCTGACCGATCTGTCTGTTGTGCTAACCTCAACACCTGTTGCTAACGGCGGACAGCTAAAAGTTACTAGGTGGAACGTGCGCTTGTGAAGTTTTATTCCGCATTACGTGCGTCAATCTCCATACCGTATGTAGATACCACATCACCCCGACAGCCCTATGCATAGATCTATAGAAGTAGAGTTACATTTGGTTGAGCGTACTGGACATGGCTTTGCAAATGTGTGTTACTAAAAAGCAAAAGATTAGAGTCACTTTCTCCCAGCCCACCCCTTTCCCATGGGGGTAGGATAGGAAGTCGGCCAAGGCCATCTGCGCCCCCCGCTGGATCACTTTAAAGTAAAATGGCTGCAAAGTCAGATACCAGCAGGTGATCCGGGCGTTGGTTGTCTTCACTGTAGTCTATATCCACGACGTTCCACTTCCGGGATTGCTCCGGTGTCCTTCTTTTCGGCCGGATGTCAGTTACCTTCCACTTTTCTTTTTGTTGGAAACTGGTGGATTTATGAGGACTATGGTTAACTGCTCCTCAGATCTCTGCAGGGTAAATCCAGACAGCTAGCTAGACTATCTGTCCAATCTGAGTTTTCTGTTGCACGACTAAAACAACCTTTGAATGTACACATGTTCCATCAAAACAAGTTCCTTCCCGAGGCTATTTTGCAGCGGCATCCGTGGCTCTGTCCGGCGCTTAGCACCGCCCATGACGATTGTGATTACCGGAATGCTGGGTGGACTAGCCAGACCCTCCTCCGCAGCGCTGTGGACGAAGGTCTGGCAATGCGAGACTATCTTCACTATTAACAATCTCCCTGGGGAAACTTAAAGTATAAAACCGAAGCAACCCGAGCTGACCAATCCCAGTTCTTGCAGTCTCCATGTGGTATCTCTGTAGCTGCTGTGAACCCTAGTACGCATAGTGACCTTTTTGAGGAGACACACATCAGCTACGTGTGTCAGCTCCGTCTCTAAACCGTAACTAATAATCCCCCATAACCGATGCTCACTGTGACCAGTAGCTGGAAATGCACCAACCAGCCACACCCCAGCCTTTACCCGTAGCACACAGTATTTGCCGCTTCTGAGTGCTAGTTGCTGCAAGCTGAACTGGGGAAATTACATTATATTTAAAAGCTGATCAATAGATTATCATTTAAATGTACCACATATCTGTGCTACATCAGGTATTTGGACCTTTGTATTATTTTGTAAGGTGTAGTGGTCAGACTTATCAGCAGTGTTAAAGCTGCCGCTGCTCACTCTGCTTCCACTGTGCTTTTTAGTTTTTGACCTGCCGAGCATGAGATGCCTTTCTGATTAGTCAGGAAAGCTGCTCCGACATGAGCTATTATGCCAAATGTCAAATATATTTGTCATAACTGCAAAACAAAAGACTTGTTTCTGACTGAAACCATTAAAATGTCATGCTTTTTTTTGCCGGTCATATTGGATTCCAAATAGGCATGCAGTGTAATCTGAGTCTCATGATGCCGATGCGGCTGTCATTTCTCAGCCTCGGGCAGAAATGCTTATTTGTGACCCCTCTGCGCAGCGGGTTGGAGAGGTTTGTGATGACCTGCAAAAATGAATGCATGCATGCACCTCAGGAAATAGTGGATAGCATTTGACCAAAAATACATAACCGAAAGGATGAGTATGATAGGCGACACGTGGTGTTTTGTTATACCTACCGCAAATCACACAGAATCTAACAAGTTTTACAATGTTCAAACCTTTCCTACACTGTGTCCATGGCCGCAGAGTCTCAGATATGCGTTGTTAGCAGAAGCCGAGCGGGCTTTCTGACACTCATCAGTCTTTAAAGAGAATGGAATATGTCTGATATATATTGATTAATGTATTCTCAGCTGCCCTCCGAGGCAGTCCTAATCTAATTAATGCACTCTGTGAAGAACATCAGCTTTGGGAGGGTTCAGCAACCGAATATTTCTCACTGAGGTAGGTTTGAACATGAGCCCTCTCTGTTTCCCTGCCAGAGCCTGTAAACACTGAGCTCCCCTATGACAGCAGCTGATATTTATCTATGAAAAAGCACAGGCCTTCTGACGATTCTCAGGCAACTTTAGTTTCTGTGCTGATGAGGATTTTGGCTATTGATTTGACCAGACGCACTTTAAATTCCTGTCCAATTCTAAAAAAAATCAATATAAAGATAGCGGCTGGTGTGTTTTCAGTTGCGGCAGCTGGTTGTTAGAAAAGCTGCTTCAGTTCTCTGTTCTGTTCGTAAAGTCTAGTTTGTAAACCTCATACCCCCCCTGTGACAGCATGCAATATCTATCTATATAAAGCACCTGGTTGCCGTTTGCATGAGTTGGCAAGATGTTGCTTTGTGAAGTGGTTGCAGATGGAGAATTGTAGGCCTATTTATTCACTCATTTGTAAATAATCTCTAACCGTACTGGACGCTGGTTTCGCGCCATCATTCTTATACTGGGAGTCTGACATGTTAGATGTCTTGGAACCAGGACAGCAAGCCGACATCTTTTGCCACAGTGGCAGCTGGTTTCCCCAATTCACCAGATGCTTTACTGTCTCGCCAGACAAACAGATTTTCAGAAAAGAACGGGGTTTGGAAATAGTTGGTTGCCTCCAGAAATGGCTGGCCGAGCTTAAACAAAATAATCATCCTGCTGCTCGTTTCCCACCTTGTTTGGAGCTGACACGCTGTGTTTGACTCGTGCTGTGTACAGTTGTGCTCCCTTCTGTCTGTCTGTGTCTCCTGTTTCGGCAGTGACAAAAATATGATTAATGCTAACCTGTAAACACAAGCCAAATAATTCCACTTATAAAGTAAAGGACCTTTTTAAAGCTGTCGACAATACTCGTGTTTCTCAGTAGAGGACCTTTACTGTGTAGCTTGGCAGGCATTAGTGTCAAGCGGATGCTTTTATTTAAGTAATGAAATGAGTGACTGCAGAGTGGTGTGCGTGTGTCTCAATGTCCAGCTGCCTGATTTGATAACAGGGTAAGAGGAACAGGCTGGCAGGACCCACTGCAGAGTTAATGTTCATCAAAAAGAGCCACAAGCCACCAACCAATGGCAAACTACCTTTGCATGACAATTAGGGAGTAGCATGAGGTGCCTGGCTGCCTGGCCTCGAGGAATGGGCACAGAGAGAGAGAGAAAAGGAGTCAACAGGTGAACCCGTCTCTCGCTCCATCTCTGCATGTCAGTGTCTCTCAGTGTAACCTTTTACATGTTTGACTGGATCATGATGAAATGATCTGGCCTTGATGCTGATTTGAAGACGTTATTGAGCCGAATATTTAATTATGTTGTATATGTTATTATGTAATATGTGGTGCAGTATGTCATGTGTAAAATGTCTAGGGCCGGGACGATATGCTTTTGGCCGGATTCGATTCTTTCAAGATACATTGGTGCCGATTTGATTAGTATTGTGATTTTCATTTAAAGCAATTCTAGAAGTTTTGCGATTTGATAGTATTGTGATATTCTTTTCCTTCAAAAACAAAAGTTGAATAATGCACTTCTAGAGACAATATATCATGAGACATTTAAACATTTTTTAAAGAATGCACATCACATGTCAGTCAGTCTGACATTTCATTTGTAAAGAAGTAGAGGTGGGCGATATATATCGTTTAGACGATAATATCCAAATTGTTGTCTGGACGATATGCAAAATTGGGATATCGAATATTTCATAATTTGTACAATCCGACCCCCCAAACATGAAAAGAGCTGAAGGAAGTTAAAGAGAAAACAAATAACGCACACTATAACCTTCTAAAGAATTATATGTAGCGATTTTAATACTGTAGGAGTTTGTTTGACTGTATTTTTTGTACAAAATCACGATCGTCCCGCACGAGAGTAAGCTGCTACTACTTCATACCTGTGTGTTATAGGACTGGATGTTTAATCGAAAAATAATCGAAACCGAAATTCAGAGCCTATAACCGAAGTCATTTTACCAAGTCGGTTATTTCGGTCTTTTAATCCTATTAATATTTCCGCGGCCGCCCACTGTGTGTTAATGTACTTTACCCTTAAAACATATTACGGCCTCTGCGTGTGTAGTCACGTGACTCCGCCCCGTCCAGTCTGCGACATTGAAGCAACATGGAGGAGAACTCAAACACCGAATCAACTCAGCAACAGGAGCCGGAGCCGCTTGTACCAAAAAAACACGCAGTGTCCGTCGTTTGGATACATTTTGGTTTCAATAAAGACGACACCGAACAAACTCAAGTCAAATGCAAACACTGCAGAAAAACTGTTATAGCGACCTGGAGCGCAATCACATTACCCAATATGAACAGTGCATGGCTCAAAAAAAGAGAGGCTGACAATTGCCCAGCAACAAGTGCCTCCACAAAGCCGGTGTCAATAACACACGCATTTACAAATGGTACACAATATGGAAAGGATTTTCTTTAAAGGATTAAAGAAAATGGAGAAAAATAACTGACGCCATTAGTTACTACATCGCGAAGGATGTGGCTCCCATAGCTACGGTGGAGCACAGTGGGTTTAAACAACTCGTTAAAACACTCGACAGAAGTTTCACTGTGCCATCGCGACACTATTTTTCCCAAACTGCGCTGCCCAATATGTACCAAACATGTCGTAAAAAAGTAGCTGCTGAACTTAAGTCTGTTAAGCACTTTGCAGCCACATCTGATCTCTGGTCAAGTAGGACGATGGACGCATATTTGAGCCTTACATTGCACTACGTTGACGATGAATGGAAGCTGCGCAACAGGTGCCTTGAGACAGCATATTTTCCAGTCGATCATACGTCAGAGATGAACTTTTTTTTTTACATTAAAACTTAAATTACTTTTTTATAAGACGTTTTTATTTCATTGTAAAATCTTTTCAGTTCAGTTGTTTGAAATATTTAATAAATAAGCATTAATTGCTATGAGTGCGTTGCTATCTTATTTTAGAATCACAAAGATAGGATTATGCACTCTTTCATTAGACAAAATAACCGTGAACATATTTACAGTATAAGAAAATATATTTTTTTTTAAATAATCGTTCAATAATCGTAATCGAGATAACTTGTTCGATTAATCGAGATTATGATTTTAGCCAAAATCGTCCAGCCCTAGTGTGTTATGACGTTCACTCATGTCAACAAAGATGGTGGCGCGCGATTGTGCAGCGGCTCACCTGTCGGTGTATATGTATACAAGTACGTACAGCCACACTGAACTAATTAATACAGGACCACGATACAACACAGCCGTTACGAGAGCCTTCCAGGCGGCTCATAACATCACGGAGGACATAGTCTGACCGAACCCTCCAGGTTGTTGTCGGCGCTAGCACGCCGAGCTAGCTATCTACCAGCAGAATGAGAAAATAACTCCGGCACGACCAGAGGCGGAGGACTGCATTTTTGGGCACAATGAATGGAGTACCAACTGCAGGATCGTTGCCCAGCACGGCTCACCTGACCTGGATTTTTGTCAATATCTCCCACCCCTATAAAGAAGTACATAACATGGATTTTCTGCTCTTGGTCTGTTTTTCTGGAAACACTGTCAGCGGTAGCGTCTAGACCAAAAATATTTAGGGGAAATTATTTTTTAATTTTTTATTTAATATTGAGCCCATCTGAGCTTTCATTTTCTCAAAGGCAGAGCAGGATACCCAGGGCTCGGTTTATACCTATCGCCATTTCTAGCCACTGGGGGACCATAGGCAGGCTGGGGGAACGCATATTAATGTTAAAAAAAACCTAACAGAGTGAAATTTTCATGCCATGGGACCTTTTAAAAATCATTGCAAATATCACGATACATACGATTTTCAATCTTTTCCCCCACCTCTAAAATGTCCTTGGCCCCTGTTTCTAAAAAGACTCCAGGCAAACTATTCACATGCAACACAGATTTGGCTTGGCTTAGTCACAGAGCAACTCTTTCCTCCCTGTCCTATTTTTGTTTTAGTTTAGACCAACCCCCAATTTTAGCTGCACGGCGACAGCCATGAACACTCTTTGAGCTGTCTCCCCGTATCATCAAAGAGTCTAGCTTTAGGCGTCCAAGTATCAACATCATCTCCATGACTGCACCATTGAGACAACAAACTTTGGCGCCATCCATTTCCCCACATCGCTCTCCCGTCTCACTCTGATTACATTTAAAGTAGGGCTGCACGATATGAGGAAAATCTCTAATTGCGATTATTTTGACTGATATTGCGATTGCGATATGATTCACGATATTGAAGGGAATGATCATGTTTGTATCATTATTCTCATTTTCATTGACTAATATTAAATCTTAAAAAATGAAAATGATTATAGTGTGATTTCTGCGAGGACCTGTACCAAACAAAAATGTTTTCTTTAGTCTGCAGGATAGGACTAGGTCTCTGCAGCCCCACAACACTTGATTCAGAATGGTTTGACACCTTTTGCGATTTGGATATTGCACTAGTCCATATTGCGATTTGGATAAAATTGCGTTTAATTGTGCAGCCCTAAATTATAGGTGATCTATTTCAGATGCACTACGGGACAGTAGATTGTGTAAACATGGGGTTTAAAGCGCGAGGCCTTGGGGACCTTTAAAGACTGCGGCGTCAGCCCTTGTTATCGTCAGCCCCAACAGAGCAGGTTGTGTGTGCCATCCTCATTACTCGCCATGTCCGTCACTTGCCTTGCTACTGGGCTGCTGCATCAGAAGGGAGGAGGGAAGAGATATTATAGCCGGAGCTGCTACTTCCGTCTTAGGCTGACATTTCTCCTTAAATTGTTTATTTACAATACAGAATGAATGGGTGGTGGCCCGGGGAAGCTGGCTGTCAACTGGCATTGTCAACACTGCTGCCTGTCGGCGACAGGAAATTGGCAACTGTATTTCTGTTCCCACGGATTTCACTCTCGATCTCTCCTCTCCTTCGCTCACACATTCTGCTTTCCTGTCGGTCTCTTTCCTTTCCATCGTTCTTTCTCATTTGTCTGTTTTCTTTAGTAAACAGCTGCGGTCTCATTCCTCATACCTTATTTTGACATCCTTCATTTGCAAGTCAAACCTTTATTCTGGCCTCTGATGAATGTATTTCAAGCATCCATGTGAATTTATTCTAGTGTGGAGGAAACAAACGTTCTGTTTGTTTTTGTAATTTCTTCTGAAACCAACATAAAAAACAACAACAATAAGGTCATCGTGCTCGTCAATGATTTTATTCACATGAGATGATGAGGAACCCTGATGGACTCAAAGGCTTTCATTTGCGTCCCATAACAGTGGTCCACGAGGTACAATCCCATTCTCCAATACCAATTTTTGCCTGTATTCCAGAAAAGACGATATTCCGATCTGTTTACACTGCTAATGAAAGTGAATATTCCACTAATATTCCCGGTTATATGCATAATAGGGTTTTTGCAAAGTACTCCACCGATGGCGGACTTTTTCGACCGTGCTAACACGGCCTCCCTCTTTCATTCCTTCAACCAGCTTCTTGAAAAGGTCAGCGTTCGTTGCGATGTTTTTGCATATCCAAAACCCTGTTGATTTCCAAGTCTTTCATAATGTTTAAAATAAGTTTTGTTTCTCCTTCTTTTCTTTTGGGCATGCATCTCTACCGCAGCCTTGCAAACTGTTGGCTAGTTGGTTTGTGTACAACAACCACAGCAACGCCCACAGCTGACTGTCGGAATATGATGCTGACATGACCTGTATCCAATTCGGAATATTGTCACATTGGGAATAATAATGGGATATTGGTGTGCATGTTAACATACTCATTGTGTCATCCAGACCTTTACTGATAGAATGTTCCTTGATCCCAATTCCCTAGTCTTGCCTCCAATCCAAACTAACCCCCAAGAGATGCTTTCTCATCCCAAGGACTTCCTTTAATCTCCCCTCTCTCTCACTCTTTCTCTCACTTATTTTCAAAGCTGACAAATGAAGAGGATAAAGAGCAGGGAGGGGTGGGGGGCTGAATAGAGAGATGATTAGATTAGAGAAACATGCTGGACTTAACATTCTCCTAATGAGCACTACAAAGGATCCAAGCTCTGTCTCTGGGGGGTTCGTGAGGGATGTTACGCTTGATACAGTGGGGAGAAGTATTTGTGCACATCTGCATACGTGTCGAAACTCCTAAAGGTGAAGCTAAGGTTACCTTGGGACTTCCCTGTCCCCCTTTCTGTCACTGTTGAAACCTGTTTAATTGCTGTTGAGGGCAGATCAAATGGAACTCTCCGTGGGATACCAACACAGAGGAAGGGAGTATGAGTATGAAGACTGCCTCGGGAGAATTTGTTTTTTGGACATGTGGAAGCACTTTTGGATTTCTTTGTAGAGGGGTGGGTAAGCACAGAGGTTTGGAATGTGTTTACCAAATGGGATCTACCAGTAGCTTGCGCAGTAATTTAGTTCTTTAGGGATTTGGGATGACCAAGGGATGTAGAAGTTTAGAAATGCCTCTCTTGTTACCTTTTTCATTCTTCATCATTTCATGGTGGCCCAGGAGATACACATTTCAGAATATCAGTGTGAAAAGATCCTCTTAGAATCCTGTAAGACAACTGGTGAATATCAGCGTAAATTCCTCAGTCCGTCCATCCATCCATTTATCCATCCATCCATCCGAGTATCTGAGTCCAGGTCACATAATTAGGTAGCCCAGTTGTCTGTCTCTCCAGCCACATCCTTCAAGTCCTCCAAGGGGAATCGCAAGGCATTCCCAAGCCAGATGGGATATGTAATCCTACCAGCGTGCCCTGGGGTCTCCTTTTAAGTTGGATGTGCCTCTAAAGGGAGGACTCTAGGAGGCACTAATGTACTTACTCAGACGTCAGAATTGCTTGTCGGATTGATGAAAAGTTTCAGTCACCCCCTCTCCTGAAATCTTTCCTGTACTGAAACTGGGGAGGCTGCAACTGATCATTTCTGTAATTTTTCAAAAACAATCTGACATTCACGCCCACTTCAGCCAAAGTCAAATTCCCTGTATGTTTTCACACTTCCTTGGCCATTAAAGCTGATTTAGATTCTTCTCGCAGCGATTGACCAGGTGTGTGGTGAGAATGTTTGCCGGGTTTGAACTTCTCCCTGAAGACCTCTTTTTTTGGCATTCTTTACACAACTACTTCTGTCACTTGTCACATAAACAACCAAGTGCATGAATGTCTTTAAGGAGAAACTGTCTGAAATGTGCGCTGACGGCAGCTTTTCACCCCACATTTGAGTTTGCGCAAGCCTTTTGCAGTGCACAGTTTCAGCATACATCCAAGACATGGTCAAACCCTATACCCCAACCTGCCCACTGCGCTCTGCATCAGCCAACCTGCTTGCAGCCCCCTCACAGCGAGGGAGAACTAATCACTCAAAGAAATCCCGACCGTTTGCTGTCCTGGTTCCTAAATGGTGGAATGAGCTCCTTATTGACATCAGGATGGCCGAAAACCTGTGGTTCTTCCGCCGAAGGCTAATAAACCATCTCTTTTCCGACTACACCTCGGATAAAGGGAAGGGAAGAAAAATAAAAAAATATATTTATATATTTCTTGATGCTGCACTTTCATATGGCTCTTTGTAGCATTACCTATTTTAAAGCTAATGTACTTGCACTTGTTGTCTGGAGTTTGCACCTTCAAGGTTGAACGCACTTAATTGTAAGTCGCTTTGGATAAAAGCGTCAGCTAAATGACATGTAATGTCAATGTAATGTAATATAATGTAGATCAACTGGTCAATCCTTACTCTTTACTGCGACAGTCCAACAACACCTGCAATACTGCTGATGCGAGTGCTGATGCAGTGCTCATGGCATATTGAATTTATGTAAATTAGGACAATCAGACTTGGAAAAACATTCATGTCAGCCCATATTTTTGAAGCTGCAGATATTTTCTGCATATGACAACAAAGGCACCATAACACAATTTTATTGATATCGGCTCGACTGTGGAAGAATATAATATCTATTTATTGTAAAATCCCTTTATACATATAGCTGACATCTTCTTCCCCCTATTAGATCTAAACAGGGCTGCAGCTATTGATTATTGTAGTTATCGAGTATTCTGCAGATTTTTCTAGTGATTGAGTAATCGGATAAGAAATATTATTGCTTCATTAAAGAGCAAAAGTAAATGTACAAAAGAGAAAATAAAACAACTTAAATGAACAGCTAATTGGTTTCCTTTTTCAGAAAAATCAACAATTTTTCCCCTTAAATTGCATACAATAATATTATCTCGTACCCATTAGTGCTTTTAAGTGCCATATAACATTCTGGGTTTTAAATCAAACATTTTCTAACTGAAGGTTTTCTCCAGAGCTGCTGTCTGCTCTTACCCACGGTGAAGTAATAATCTCCTAGCGACGGACAGTGGTGCGACCCCCCCGGTCGCGGTGATAAACAGTAAATTCATCAAATTCAGTGCCCCATATTGCTGTTTTACATGCTACTGTAGCTGTCATATTTGGCAAAGACGGACCTTCACTTAGCAGCTGTAGCTGTATATGCCAGGGAGTGGGGGCAGGTAAGCGTTTCTCAAGTTTCAAGAGGAATTGTTTCAGACCTAGATCTAAACATGGCATGAACCCATGTTTGTTTATGCCAGAATCATCAGGATGTCCTAGCCTGGCTCCGCCCTCCTACGTACTTCCGCTCAATTTTCATTTTCGTTCAGTACTCTGTCTGGGTTTGCGGTATATTCTTGGGTTTTCTCCGACCAAATCTTTGGCGGTCCAATCGGCCAACAGAGGGAGTGGCTGAAACGATGACGTTGAGGTCGTGACGTCCCCTAGTTTGAGTTATAGTTCCGTAATGGCGGCGGAGAAAGATACGGTCCGTTGTGGCAACGCTGCCGAATATCCACAAGTTAAATCCCGAGCAAGAACAATCTTTGCTGAGTTTTGTTGGTGGCCATGAAGCTGTGGCCCTCCTCCCCACGGGGTTCAGGAAACGTTTGATTTTCCAGCTCGCTCCGTTAGTGGTGAAGGAGTTGGCTTAGGCGAACGCTAGCGATGCTAAGCCAGTAGTTGTTGTCATCTCCTCTCTTGTTAGCCTGGTCCTACCAGACAGTATGTAGGAGGGCGTAGCCAGGCTACCAGAGTGGCTCTGGGCAGATCCAATAGTTTAAACTTCAACAGAGTACCCATCTTCAAGGAAGTTAACACTTGTCAATGGAGAGTGGCCAGATTCTCTGTACAAATGAAATGTACGAGATGTCCACCATGGTGAACAAGAAATATAAGCATTAGAAGTGACCCTGTATAGTCAAATATTCGATGCTTCGATCCAAGGATCCAGATTCGACTGCCAATCTCTTGTCTTCAAGTCTTGTCTTGACTGAGAGGCGTAAAGCCCCAGTTCCAACCAACGGTTCGCGGCAAGACAAGTTGAAACTTGCAACTACTTGAAAAGCACCGGTCTGCAGCGTTCTGAAACCTGCCGTTTACACCAATGCAATGATACGGTGTATCTTCATAGGAACGACTCTTTGTACCTCCATTCTAACTTCCGACTTTCAGGCTATTTTGTAGCTGGATATATTATTTGTTGTGTCAAAATATGATTGTGGATGTTATTGCTAGTCAGATGCATGCTACAGTTGCATTTCTAGTGATGACACAGCAAAAACAACGTTACATTTCTCTGATTCACTGATTGTTTTAAGGCCACTCACTCTCTTCGGTCACTCTCTAGCAAGGTCAACCACATTACCGTGCTTGCGGGCGCTCGTTGAAACTTCAGCCAGCCTCCGTCCAAAACTCTGCCATATCGACCAGTTGACAGTTTGTAACTTAGAAATAAAATGTATAATGGATCATTTTATTTCAAAAGTAATGAAGTGAGGATCCTGACATTTGATGGGGTGCACAATGTCTGATTTTACATACAACTACCTGTTTTCTCCCAATAAGTTAATATGCAGCCTATTATATATATTGTTTATACATATCAACATATTGTTGTAAATAAAAATACGAAAAGAAAGAAGCTTTTAATAAATCTTTTTAAAGTGCGTGAATAAATCCAACAGCCCCATGGCAGATTTAAGTTTCACTTTCCATAATCCGTGACCAACGGTAACCTCCCCCCCCCACACACACACACACACTCTAAATATGCATTAAACACATTGATATAACAACTGGAGACCAATACATTTGGCAACTATTCAAATTCACACATTCACACACTGTTGCACCGAAGAGCCTGGCTGTCCTAAAGGAGAGCAACACTGCAAATCTAGGAGGTTGAGTTTGGCCAAAACACAGTAGAGTACAGCAAAGGACGGAAATATAAAATCTGTATACAATATGCCTGGATCTCCCAGGTACCGGCTTTAGGGTAAGCATGGGACATCTCTAGTTTTATGGTGACAGTTTACAGGACATTATAGTTTACAGTATCTGCGGTGAATTTCATCACTAACAGAATTGATTCAGCATATTGTAATGTAACAAAGTGGTGTGTGTGAAAGTTTGTGGGACACATTTAATTTGACTCCATCCTAGCTGCCACCTTGTCATAAACTGTAGGCCAGTGCCACATCAGCACAACCTGTCAGTGCCGGTACATGCTCCAGTTAGTCACAGACATTAAGAGGTCCCCCCCACACGTTGAAAATACAGTTGTTTAAGTGTAGAAAATGTATGTGACAGCAAGACCCCACATACCGAGGGCTGTGTGCAGTCTCTATTCTCAATTGAGAGAAGTGCTTACAGTGTTGGACAGGCTCAACGAGAACTTGTCTCCTGTCAAGGTTTGAGAATCACAGTGTTGCAATCTCATTAAATGAACAAGGCCTTTCAGTCAGCGCCACAGAGAGAGTGGAGAGCAGCATTGTGTGTTTTTATTTCCGTATACCCTGTCAATATAGCTTGTTCCAAAAGAGGAAAGCAGGGCAAGAAAATGTATGCATAAAAAAATCATTTTTCATAAAATGCTGCATGAGACTTCATTATGTATCCTACCGGTTTATGAAATGAACTTACCTGGAGTATTTTATTACTTTTTAGTGCATGCTCTTTGTCGTTTTTTTATTTTGTTTATATTGTGCTTACTTAAGGATATGGGTTCTTATCACAATCCTCTACTCCCCCTTGCATTGTATCCGTTGCCAAGCAAGTGGTCATTTGCACAATGTTGTGTATATATATATATAACTTTATTTACAGACTCAAGGTCCAGATATAAAAGTACACATAACATATTACAGACAAAAGGGTACACTCAAACATAAAAAACATACTATTACTAAGTGCAGGGTTAGTTAAGGCAGTTAAAATTGTATTCTTTGACTCTGTTAATCGGCACCTAAATTTGTACATAAAATTCCTCAGCACAGCATAGAAGGTGTTTTTACTCGTCACAAACAAATGACTAGCACTGGTCCATCTTGGATACTTCAACAAAGTTCTAAATGCATCATTGTATGCCACCTTTATCTTATTTATCTTTGCTTTACTATAGCTGCACCATAGGTGAGCTGTATAAAGTGGTGTACAGTATGCTCTAAAAAGAGATGTTTTAACTTCTTCAGTACACATATGAAATTTACGTGCCAATATATTTGCCTGTCCATATAATTTACAACACTGGCGCTGTATGTCATCATCATCACAAAAATCATCTCTAATAATCTGGCCCAAGTATTTTGTTTTAGTAACTACATTTAGCTCTTGCCCTGTCAAATAAAAAGACGGAAAGCATAGCTTCCCGTCCTCCTTAGTTCTGACAATCATTACAACACTCTTTTTTGCATTGAATTTGATGTCATACTGTAGTCCATAGTTTGAACAGACACTAAGCAATTGTTGTAGGCCAACACTATAAGGAGACATAACAATTAAATCATCTGCATACATCGGATGATTAATACGCCTGTCTCCCACCATACAACCAGTTTTACACACTTCTAATGTCCTAGGAAGATCATCCATATACAAATTAAAAAGAACAGGCGACAATATTCCACCTTGTCTAACCCCGTTGGTAACTGGGAAAGGATCTGATGTAATCTTGCCCCATCTAGCTTGCATTGTTTGATGGGAGTACCAATAATGCAAGATACGTATTAGGTATGGAGGGACCCCTCGCTCTCGTAATTTAATAAACCGTTTACCGTGATTAACACGGTCAAAAGCTTTGGATGCATCAAGGAAACATAAAAACATTGTTGATCCATGGCTTTTGTACATGGAAACAAGTTCTTTCAGTGCATATATACACAAATCTGTGCCATGTTTCTTTTTAAAACCAAATTGATTGTCAGTGGTTGTTATATATTCTTGTAGTCTATCAAATAAAATTTGTTCTAATACTTTAGAGAGTATACTCGCCAGAGCGATTGGCCTGTAGTTTTCTATGCTAGATACCTTACAGGATTTGTCCTTAATAACTGGCACTAACAGTACAGGTAACATAGAGTCAGGTAATATGCCATGCGCTAATAATCCAGAAAAACATATAGCAAGTAACACTGAGATTCTATGGCTTGCATACTTCAGGTGTTCAGCTGTTATTTGGTCAAGACCACACGCTTTGTTCATTGCCAATTTCTCAATAGCATGACATACTTCATCAGGTCTAATAACCACGCCATCATTATTAATGACATCATCAACATGATATTCAGCACTCTCAACACAGTTAAAAATCTCTGAAATGTTTCCCCACAGCTCCATAACATTTTCATCCCCAGAGATCCCATCAATACTGGATGGCAAAGGCATCTTGCTATTATTGATGACCTTTACTTCCTTCCAGAAATCATACAAATTATTCTGCTGAAACTTTCTGGCCATAGAATTTGCCCTCATCATCTGCTCATTACTCTTGATAAACCGTAGAGCATATTTAAACCTGGCATTTGCCTTTTTCTTATGTTCAAACTCTGGGCCATACCTAGCTTTTCCAGATGATACCCAGCTCAAAAAAGCTTCCTTAGCTTCCACATGACGTTCAGACACACATTCGTTCCATCCAGGTCTAATGTTAAGCTTCCTTTTGTCTTGGATGAATAATTTACTGACATTAATTAAACTGTTCACAATTTTGTCATACATGATAACTATTTGACTATGATGTTTGTGACTCTTACAATTTAAGTTGTCACACAAAATAGCTTCAAGTGGTATATCAATATTACCAAGACTACTATCACTCAGTGCGTTGTACTTCCATAGATCATATTCTGTGAGCTTTGCCCAGTCCACTTTTCTATTTAGCTCATTATTATCATTATCATAGTTAGTCAACTCAGGTAGACTGTCAAGATGTATTATCATGGAGACAGGTATGTGATCTGCTGTGGCTACACCATACATAATCTCAATCTCCAAGCAATGATGAGCATCAGCTGTACATATACAGTAGTCTAGCCAAGATGTTGTATGCCATGCTTCACTGATATATGTGTAACTGTCTACTGGTTAGACAAAATTGATTAAGGTGTTTGGCAAATAAAGAGTTATCATCTGACATATCTGCATTCATATTACTCATCACCAAAATGCAAGTACTTTTACTCTCTTTTAGGAATGAGCTGATAAAGGCAAGCCTATTAAGATATTCATTTTGGTAGCATTCATATGGCATGTACACATTTAAAATAATAAAAACATTTTTATCATGTACAACTTTAATTGCTATGGCCCAGTCCACCTCTAGCCTAATCACATCGATCAGTGGGTCAAGTTTCCTATGCCATAGAATGGCCACCCCTCCAGGTATTCTGCCACGCACGATTCCCATACTTAGATCTGTTGTCGACACACCTGCGCCATAAAAATTTTCATGCACAGAGTTGAGTTTATCTAGATCTTGTTTGGGTAACAGAGTCTCTTGTATACATAAAATATCAGCACTGTCTAAGAGCTTGTCAACAACAAAACGTCGTGCTTTGTCCCCGGCCCCCTGTCCAAAGCGTAAACCACGCAAGTTATATGACACAACTCTCATGATCATAGTCAAATCTTCACTGCAACAGTGGCTCCAGCCTCAGACACATCATCATTTATATTCACAATTACATTTCTTTGACCTAATGTTTTGCGTGCTTCATAAAAACGCCGCACAAACATACCTTCTGGCCACAGCTGTGGCTCATACATTTCGCTCACCGTATTGCATTCTGCAATTACTTTGAAGGAGTTATACCATCTTTGGGCACTTTCTATCTTTTGGCATGTTACATCACGGTGTAGTTTATCTTTCAAGCAACTAGCCAATGTTTCCGAATTTACATCTGGGGAGAATTTTGTTGCAAAAACACTCACCAACTTAGTCTTCACAACCCTTATGTTTCTACCCTCACTGGTTCCAACAATGCCACTTTTCTTCTCCTTTCTCGGAGCGTTCAGTTTGGCCCTGGGCTGAGCAGTATCTCCGGTTAACTGTTGTCGACGGCCCCGCTTCACTACCTTGCTCCATGCCAGGGTAGCTGTCTCTCCGCTCCCCTCACTCGAGACTTCCTCCGTTGCGCTGGCACCCACAACCGTGCATCCAGGTACATGCCCGTCTCTGTCCATTCCCCGACTTGGGGCCTCCGAGGGTGAACCGAGGAGCAGGCTTACTTCCTCCAGGCTTCTCTATTGCGCACATGCGTTGGTCTAGACCGGCTGTAACTGAACGGAGATCCTCGCAGATGTCAGTTTGAACAGATATGGCCTGTTTCATGGTTGATACATTCATGCTAAGACGTTCGATTTTCCCCAGCAAACAAGAAACATCAATGCTGTTGAATGTCACAGGTGGAAGATCATCCAAATGATGAGACACAAACCGAGGAATGTTCTCACCAGCCTCGTTGAGCACTTTCAGACAGCTCTTAACGTTATTAGTCTTTTTGTTGTCCTTTGTGCGAAATGCAGCGTTGAGTGGTATTTGGGCAGAGCTCAAACAAAACTTTCTTGGAGCTCTCAATCCACTCTGACCCAAAGTGGTTAACAGTCAGCATAACAATATCATCCTGACTTAAAGTTCTCATTTTAACCACAAGAAAGTTCAACAGCTCATCTTCCACCACAATTTGACCGTCTACTGTGGTGTAAATCTCCGGTTTTATCCGAGATTTACTCGGAGCAGCAGCGTCTTTACCCGCCGCGTCTTTACCCGCTCTGTCCACCATGTATGACACTATTATCAGTGGTTAAGGGGAAGTTACCCGATAAGTATGAATCCAGTTTGATAGGTAATATGCAGTCTAGACTTTCCAGCTGCAGCAGGACATTTCTATCTAAACCAGTGCTTGAAGTGGAAAAGAAAAAGGTGCCGGTACTCTCTTGCATTGGCAAATCATTATGACATTTGAGATTTCTACAGTGAAAAACAAAACATGGAGATATTGCTGGTACAACAACAATTTATTGTTATTTATTAACAACATAAATTAATGTATTTATTTAAACAAGTCGTGTGTGCGCGTGCGTGTGCGTGCGTGTGTTGTGTGAAAACGGAACTCCTCCAAGTCTGCAACGGTGCTGAGATTGGAACTGTACAATCCCTAGGGACACACACAACAGAGACAGGGGGAACATTTATGCCAGACATAAAATTAGAGAGTAGCTACACAGATGGCAGTGAATTCAGTCTTGAGATATTCTGCTGTGATTATTAACCAAATTGGCTATTCTAAAGAAACGGTAGACAGTTAAGTTATATTATTTGATTGAATATTTGAAAGTAGCATACATTTCTGGCATGACAAAAACATAATTATTTATTAATAATCTCTGTGGTCTTTCAGTGACAGCTGTTGCTTCACCTTGTTTGTACCAAAGGCTTGAATTAAACATCCCTCCCTCCTTTCTCTTGACAGTTTCAGTCCCTTCTCTGTCTGGCCAGCAAGTGACGGGATGCTGCTACGTGTTTTGCAGCCCCAGTTTGTTATCTTTAAAAACGAGCCAGCTGTTCGTGGAGCAAAAACACATAATTTGGTCCCTTGACCAACAGTCAGGCCATCCATGTGTTTCGTTACTCACGTTATTGTTGACGTCGGTGTCATTGAGGTTGGTGGCTGCAGACTCCTCATTAACGCTAGCTGTTCCGCTCACATCAACGTTAACGTTAGTTTGAAGCTCATGAATCGTACCCGATGTTTCTGGTTGGACTTGGACCTCTGTCGACGTGTCTGGCTCTGGCACACGCGTTCTTTTAGTACCTTTCTGAAGCAAGGCTTACATAACGACTTACAAGGTAAGTCACGTAGTGCCCTCTGGGTAGTGTAGTTTATGTAACGTTAGGGCCATTACCAATCTCTCTGACACTGACGCTTTCTCTGTCAGAGGTAAGAGTATCGGCGGTAAAAGTAGCGGTAGAAGATACGCTTAAGCGTAAAATGTAGAAGTGCCAGTACTGCATACCGGTGAGTACTGGCCCACTTCGAGCACTGATCTAAACAACCTTCAGATGTTAAACTGACATGTTGCCATGCCCATAACCACGCCCTATTAATCTAAAGCAAGGTGTCACAAATGCAGATTGATAGGGTGCTGTATGGTTAAGGATTGGTTGAGTGCTGAAGGATGATTTATGGATATTGCCGTGTTAGCGGATGGCTGTAGTTGAGGGCAGGCAGCTGGAGGTGTGAGGCAGCGCAAGCGTCCTTGCCACTCTCTGTGGCTACCAGTGAAAGTAAAAATGTGGCTACATGGTCTTGTTGAGCCCCACCCTGCCCCACTCACTCAATTGCACACATTCACACTTGGGTTTGTTAGCTACCAACCAGCTCCACTGGAGCAGCTGACAAATTCCCTTCTAGGTTTATCTAAGCTTGGTTTATACTTGGAGAAACCAGTAAGTAAGTAATTAAAGTTTATTTGTATAGCACCTTTCACAGATAAAAATCACAAAGTGCTTCACAATAAAATGTAATACAGTACAACAAATAAAAGAACATTTAAATACAAATAGAAAACATAACAACCATTAAAAACCCCTCGACTAACTAAAAGCTTGCTTGAATAGCAGAGTCTTCAATTGTTTTTTAAAAGATTCAACAGAATTCACTCAACGTAGAAAGGGAGGCAAGACATTCCACAGCCTAGGAGACACTGCTTGGAAGGATCGATCCCCTCTAGTTTTAAAATGAGTGCAGGGAACCACTAATAGCCTCCGACCTAATGACCTCAGACTACGGTTGGGAATATGAAGCTGTATCAAGTCAGAGATGTAGGGAGGAACTTGACTGGCTCTAAAAGTAAGGAACAGGATTTTAAATTGAATTCTATACTGGACTGGTAACCAGTGAAGTGATGCTAAAACAGGTGTGATGTGTGCTCTTTTGTTAATGTGAGTTAAAAGCCTTTTGCAGCAGAGTTCTGAACAGCCTGGAGACGGTAAAGCTCCTTCTTACCCAAACAGGTAAAAAGACTCACCCTTTGACACGAATGTTCTTAATTTGGAAATATTCCTCAGTTGGAAGGAACGGTTTCTAATAGGGCTGCACGATTCCGAAAATGTCACGATTCGATATCGATTTTCAGGCTCAAGATTCGATTCAAAATCGATTTTCGATTCAAAAACGATTCTTGGTTAAAAAAAAAAAGTTTCACAGTATGTAAATGTAGTTACTTTTCCCATGTGATTGCAGTAGACATACAATTGAAAAATATAAATTGATTTTTGGAATTCTATGAATCAATTTTGAATCGGTAGAGCTTGAATCGCGATTCGAATGTGAGTCGATTTTTTTGATTGAATCGAAACTAATTGTTTATGACTGACCTTATGGGAACAAAAACAAGGCAACCCCTTGTGAATAAATGGTTCAAATGTGTTGAAATCGAATTGTCCGTAACAGCAGGGGGAGTTGAGAGCAAGCAGCTGCAACAATTGCCTCAGCTTTTTAAATGACAACCTCGTCATTAGTGCAGCTGCCTTTGTTTGTATAAAATTGTGCCAGCGGTCAAATATTGTGATTGTGGAATAATAAGTCCACATTGTCGTGGCACCATTTCTATTAAGATTCTGCTTTAAACTGTCAGCTCGCCCAGAGACCAAGCCAGATGTTTAGTTTTCACAAACTGGCCATCATCTGTTGTAAACCATTGCTCAGACCACTTATCTATTTATTGACAATCATTGATAACATTGTGAATTGAGAGGTACATGTATTAGGTACAAGGTATTTTACAAATGCATAACAAAACTTTATATATAGCAGTAACGGTTTCAGTTTCACTTTTCATGGCACAGAACTACGAAATGTACATAATTACAGTATCATTACCATTATTATACAACCAAAAGAAATGCACCTTCATGCTAGTCTACCAGAATGCTCAAAATGCACTTTTGTGATACACTTTTGTTACAGTTGGCCAGCTTTCTATTAAAAAAAAAGTGCGTTTTGTTCATGGATTTTGTAATGTTTGATAATCGCTTTGTGCACTATACTAGGCAGCCATTGCATAAATGTAATAGCGCACTCCAATGTGTATTTTGTTATTGTGACATGTTGTAAGTTACCACTTGCATATTTTATTCCCCAGTTGAAGATATTGACCAAGAAACCTGCTAGAGCTGTACTGGCACCTTCAAGTGTCATCAGCCCATGTTAGGACAGCCAATCAGTGGCAATACTTGACATTGCTGACTGCTAGTGATGATCTCTGAACATTTAATGGCACATATCTTTTTGTTCCTTTGGAAATCCAACGTCAGGAAATTAATATATTATGTATTAGTTACTCTGCAAACCTGAATGTGAATGCAGTCATCAAAGTGTCACACAGAATCGGTTTAACATAACAAAAAAAGGCCTTCATGTCTCCTTTTGTATTTGAGTGCTTGTTTGTGTGTTGTATTGACAGTTTGAAGTCTGACAGGCCGGCGTAATTGTACAAGAGAGACCAGTGAAAACAACGTTTTACCTTTTTATTCGGATGCGTTTTTTTTAAATTCTGCATTCTCCCGCTCTGTCATGCACAAGATGTTCTGTCGGGGAAAAAAAGGCTCTTATGTAATTAATCCTATCCAAACATCCAAGGAAACGTTTGCTATAAAAGTAGGCCAGTAAAATAATTACTCGGATGAATAAAAACGAAAAGAAATAAGAGAGAGAAGAGGGAGAGGAAGGAATAATTTAAGAGAAGTGGCTAATAGGTTTGTTTGATATACATTCTAAATTATAAATAGGCTGGAGTCTCAGCCATTCTCTGTCCTTTACCTACACTGTGACTGAATGGAGGTTTTGTACGCCTCTCATTTAGCGTAGTACTAGTGATTTTAAGGTTTGCTTTGTGGACCGGGGAGGCTTCCAACACAACACCACTCATCATGGCAGTAACCATGGTGACATAAAGTCGAGCCGTGTAAAGACTATTGATCATTCTCTGAGCCGTCATCTTCATCATCCAAATAATCCCCCTTCCCTGAGGCGGCTACCACCTGTAGTACCCTTCACACTCTCAATCTGACCGTTTTCATCAACATTCATATTCATTTTATCGTGTCCAGGTAAGATGTTATAATCAATATTAGTTTTTTTTTTCTGTGTGGATGTCGATGATCGAGGTCTTTCCCCTCATGTCCCTCCCCCACCCCTACACCCCCAGACACCCCATTCAGAGAAGGTCAGGAGCGAGACCTGAAGGCGGCATTGAAGGGGACGGATCCCTCCATCCCGCTGGTGTTTGTCAGCGGGAACCATGACCTGGGCAACACCCCCACTCCTAGGACACTGGAGCAGTACTGCAGTGCTTGGGGAAACGACTATTTCAGCTTCTGGGTGAGCAGGCATCTAAGAATGTTTAATTAGTAGCAGTAGTAGTAGAAATACAGCCAGTAGTAATGGCTGTCGCTTGGAGGGCTTATTATTATTATTATTATTATTATGATGACCATGGGGGCCCTGGGCACGAATATGAGGAAGGGCTCTTACTTACAAACGCGTACATGTTTGCCTTGAGCAAACCCCATTCCTGCTCACTAGGGCTGGGTATGGTTTAAAAATGATGATACCAGTTCCAATAAAGTAATTACCCTACCCTTAATACCTAAATCACCCTCAAAGTGATACTCATACCAGTAGAGTACTTCATTTGATACCTTTTTTTTTTCTCCCTCATTTGATTCAATTAGAGTGTACAAAAAAAAGGTTTCCACAAGGTACAGGGAGGAGGAAGGGTTTTGACCAGGTGTTCTCACAGATTATTTATTTCATCAGATGACTATGCTGAAACGCACCACTAGTGTCCTTGCCTAACAGTGCCTAACAGTGCCTGACTTTTTGCTAGAAGCTAACAATGTAGCTATGGCTGAACTTTGGCCTACTTTAGCATATCAACATTTGTTCACCAAGAACCTGTGAACCACACTCCCAAACTGGCAGTTTGATTTTCTGTGTACTGAATTGTTAACTTAAAGTAAACTTCTTTGAATTTTATGAACATCATGTCTTTTTTTAAATATAATTTTTTCTAAAATTGTACTTTCAAAAGAATCCCAATATTGAATCGTGACCCATGTATCGTGATACGTATCATCTCACCAGATTTTTGCCAATACACAGCCCTATTGTTTAATTACATTATTTATTTTCTATGGTAAATATATACATATGTAAATATGCATGTTTCCTTTTTTGTGGTGTGTAAATGTAGGAAATTGTTAAGAATGTGTTAAAGATATATGATATTAATATGAAGCTATTCATGATGATTATTATAAAGCAGAAGGGTTGGGTACCAAATGTAATACTTTCAGGCACCAACCGAATTGCCTCTAAAGTATCAAGTATCGAAAAATGCCTCGTCATTCAATACCAAATTTCAATATCTAAGGAGTAAATCTCATCAGTGTGAGTGTGCCAATAAGCACGCAGCATGCTTCTACTGAGATCTAATAATATTTGTGATTGGCTGCCTAACGTTACACATCATAGAGGCAGGCAGGAAAAACTCTACGTTACGCACAGAGCTGAAAAATAATTGAAAAGATTTGTGCCGTAATGTGTAATAATGTAATTTCTTTTATTTAAAAAAAAAAAAAAAAAGAAAATGTTATAAAAAAAAGTATTGTTTAGGAACCAGCCCTATAAAGTAGTGGAAAATGGGTAGGATTAAATAAGCTTCTGCTTCTTCCTATTCCTTTTCGGACATGTTCAATTATATTTAGTTTTTGTTTTTGTTCTTTTAGTTTTTATTGTATTCTTTTTTTACATAATTAAAAAAAGCATTCATTCATTCATACCCGTCATATGAATGGAAGCATTCAGTTGCGTAAAATGCCTCCACCACTCCTCCCCAACACAAATTATATGATATATATATGGGATGTACTGTGCATGTAGCTGCTGCCGTGTGGGCTAATCACAGGTCACATTAAAGTATAGTGCGCGACTATTTTATGTTAATGAACATCCGTTACGTTCAAGCCATTGGCAAATGAGTTGGTACAAGGCTTATTAAGCCAATCAGCTCCACAAAACTGTCTGTATTTCTCTGTATCGCTATGTTAACAAAATGATGTAGTCCGGTGACATTCGTGCGCACGTTGCCACCGAGAAAGGACAACAGCAGCGTTCAGCTTCAGAGACAAAGAGGACTGCTGCAACAGGTGAAGGCATGGCTGAAAACCCAAAGAAGCGGCCACAAAATGTTTCAGTCAGTGATTGTACTGCTAAGAAAAGACCTACACTTTCAAAAGAAGAATTAAAAAAAAAAAGAAACTGACCGACAGTCCGACCAAAGTTTTGATACGACTAGGTACTGGGTCATTTCGGTCCAAACTGCTCACAGGACTTGGGTGCACAAAAGCACAGGGCCAAGTAACCTCCACACCGTGTACTGTGTTGCAGTTATGTTGATTATTTTGGTATGTGAAGTGAACCACATTTCAGCTCTGTTTTGCTCTGCGCATACCATGTACAGCTACAGCATACGTTGTATTTCAAGCCGTACCCCCGCTATTTAGTATTGTACTTCCATAAAATTGGGGGATTCACAATGGACAGATTAAGAAAAAAAGATCAAAATCAAAGAAATGATTCTGTCAAATAAATTAAATTTAGTCTCTAGTATGGGTCAAGCTTTAAACAGACAGGGTCCTACATTTCCCATAATGCAACTCAATAACAACTTTCATTAGACCCTCCCTGCCTGGTAAATACCTACGTTTTTCAAACTCCACTCTAGTTCGTAAAGCATGCTTTCTGTCATAAATTGGAGATAGCCCAGATGATATCACTATGATATCATCAGGGCAATTTATTCAGACTTTAGAAAGCTTCCCCCAGAGCCATGGAACATTATAAAACTGTTTTAACAGTCCCACCCGTGTGGGAGTTTGTTATTTCATGTTGAAATCAGGGTTGACACTTGACATTACATTTACATGTAATCCTACTCCCATACATACAGAGTCCTTTTTACATATTTCTACCCACTTGAACAAACCTGCAAGCCATGAGCCGCCCTCGAGTCCAGGGCCTTGCTCACAGGCTCACTTTGCCCATACGATAACCAGTGTATAAGCAGTAGAAGTGGAATTTTGGCGATTCTTCATTGATCTTCTTTGTGGAAGTTAGGATTTGCAGCAGTACAAGTTATATATATAAAAATAGGAATACAAATGTTTGGATAGTAGAAAATGTGCTATAAAATAACCCTTTATTACAATCCAAGTTGTTGTTGTTGTTGTTTGAAAAATGAATGAGGTGTAGGTAACCTCTCTGTGTCTTCTTCCTCCTGTTGTCCCAGGTGGGCGGAGTCTTTTGCCTGGTCCTGAACTCCCAGTTGTTCTACGACGCCTCGGCTTGCCCTCAGCTGAAGGAGGCCCAGGAGACGTGGCTGGAGGAGCAGCTGAGCAGAGCTTCCTCCTCAACGGTAGATTGGCGTCACTGACATGATTCTATTCTTATCTGATTTATGAAGATGCTCAGCTAGATAATGTGATCCTGGATGTTTGGAAATTGCTGCCGTCTGCAGCCATTTGACACAACAATTTAGAGTTTTGTCTTTGGAGATCGGCAATGAACCCATCCCCTCACATCTGTCTCTGTTCAGGAACCCAAACCCAAACACATCCTGGTGTTCCAGCACATTCCTCTGTACCTAAAGAGCCCCGATGAGGAGGACAACTACTTCAACCTGCAGAGGGAAGTCAGACAAAATCTGCTGGACAGGTTCAAGAGGGCAGGTAGGACAGCAGGGCTCGTTATACCTTTTTTCCTCCAGTTACTGTGTTTTTATGCGGATCAACTCGTAATGACTGATCAGGTTCGCGTCCAGTATTTTGCTCAAGGGCACTTCAGCATGACCGACAGTTTGCGTCGTCTCTTCTAACTACTAGGTCTTGTCGATCCAGATCTGTGTACATCTTTGTTCGGCTACAATGTCCTAACTTTGAGTTGGAAGTAACAAAAGAGATAAGAGCTTTGAAAGTTTTCAAAGTTAAGCAGCTTCCAAAACCCTAAAATATCAGTAGTATTCCCGGTAATAATGGATTTAGGCCACTGTGAAGTGGTCTTACATTTCTTGGCTTAATACGTCTTCGCTAATATTCCCGTTAAACCTGTTCATTTTTAGCATATCTAACTGAAGCACAGTTAAGATCCCAGCCTAGAGGATTAATATGCCATTAGCTAGAGCTGCAGGAAGAGCTCCTGGCACACAAACACACACACACACACACACACACACGCACACACTGGTGTAATTGAATTAATGAATGTATTCACTCCCTATAAGAAGAATAATTCCATAATCAAAATCCATTGTTGACGGCTTATAAGAGTCTGATACAAGGGTATCGGGCAAGGAAACTCTCACAAGGACAATACGTCTTTAAGAAAGCACACACACACACACACACACACACACACACTGCTGATTGACAGGACCACTCATACGCCCATGTGTCATGCTTCTCAATCATGCATCAAGGTGACTGTCGGGGGATGGTATTAATTTAATTATCCAACCATTATTCCAGCATGCATTTAACCATGTTGGCCCGTTTTGGTCTGATGACCCATCTCCCTCATAATTGATTGCTCATCCAAGGGAATGCTTGTTAAAGATTTAAAGGGCAGTTGGTACAGGCTTTTTATACGCAGGAACGGAGGCTATCACTGTATGTGCAGAACATGCTACGCACAAGCGTCCTTTCTCATCCACACTCTTGTTCACACATGTCCTTCTGTCAATTATAAATTCAGACTACATACAGGGTATGTACTGTATGAACTATATAGTATGTGTGTTCATGGTTATTAAAAATATATGACCGACATGCTGCCGCTCGCTGTAAAGATGAGTACACTACATGGCTTTCTCATGTTTGTATCAACACTATGTGGCACTTTGATTTACTGCCAGAAAAAGGTTGTGATTTGGTTACGGCCTGTGATTTATCACGTCGTTGTCATATTTTTCTCGTCACGTTCATGCACCCTCTCTGTCCTGTCCCATACATAACGATGGGCTCAAGCAAAATGTCAAGATGCGTGTCTTGAATTTATCTGGAAATTTCTACTGCATAGGAATGAAAAAATGAAAAAAGCGCAGCTTTATCATTGTTAATAGCTCTTCATAAGTCAGCTAAATGTACTAAATCTAAAACTAAAATGTTGATGACTTGACAGAAGTAATCAAACCAGTTATTATTGAATTATATAGCCTTAGTCTCTTTGTTCCTTTGTGCTCTCCTCTGATCCCCTGGTTTTTCTTTCATCCTCCTTCTGCTCTCTTCATCTCCAATTAGGAGTGTCTTGGTTACTGATGCTGTAACATCTGCACTCTGAATCTTCTGTAGTATGTCCTAGAGTCATGCTTGTACAGTAAAAGAGACTGACTGTAATCATAGTTGTGCTCTGTGTCAGTTTGTGATAGAGCTGCTACTGTACATTCATACCAGAAATTGTTCAGAAAAGGTTTTTGGCCCAATAGTGCCGAGGCTCCATAAAGGGAAATGCAAGCAGCAACCTCCAGGTCTGTAAAATGAAGCCAATGTGGAAGTGCCAAAAGTTCTTGGAATGTCCACTTTATGCTGGCTCCCCATGGACCCCCATGTTAAAATATCCAAATTTACAGCCTGTTTACAGCCTGGTACAAAAACGGTTTTGGTCTCTATTGTTAAGTTCCCCCTTCATGTCACTGTGGTGGGGCTAGCATAGACTGTAGGCTTCATTCGGCCTGCCTCAATTACATACACACTCCAACTCTTTGCCCACTTTTGGATTAGCCGGGTGTTAGGCCGCTAACAGGCACTGCAAAGATGGCGGCGGCCGTAGCCGCCCACATCTTCAGAAACCTATGGGTGACGACATGGAGACTACGTCTATGTTCTGTACAGTCTGTGGGGAATGTTTCTTTGTTGCTCGGTGGATTGGTCCACCGCTTTGCTCCAGACTCTAGCTCCAACACAATCTTGACAATTTTATTTTGTTAGTAAAATGTCATGGCAGCTATTGGATGGATGGTCATGCCATTTGTGCAGATATCCTTGGTCCCCAGCGAATTAATCCGAATGACTTTGGTGATGCTTTTGATAAACTGCCATGAAATTACATATTGAGATTCAATAACTGTGGTTATTCAGTCTATCCGTTTAGATATTGGTGGTCAAAGGTTTAGGTTACTGTGACATCACCAAACAATCTTTTGGCCATAACTCAATCATTTATATGCTAATTATGTCAAATTTCACACAAATGTTAAAGTTTATGGGATAAAATAATGAAGTGATGACATTTTACTTTTCACCGTGACATCATAATGTTCTGCAAAAAAACCCGCTTTTCTGGCCATTATTCAACGGCATGAAGGGAGATTGTGACCATATTTCCCATTTGGTCAGATACTGAAATGGTCACACTAATCTTGGTTGGCCACCTTAAAACTGTGGTGATTTTATGGATCTTCTGTACTGCGGGGTTGAAGATGTGTGTGAATCCCCGTTTTAGAATGTGTAGCTTCTTTGCAGCAACATCCATAATTGAAGCATTGTCTACTGTCATGGCTACAACTTTGTGTTCTATTCTGTTCCTCTAGTAGTCCAGCATAAGCACATTGGGATGCTGATATTGAGCTTCAGGTTATTCAGCTTCAGATTGTCGTTGCACCATGTGATGAAGCTCTCTATCAGTCCTGTGTAGGGCTGCAACAACGAATCGATAAAATCGATAAAATTCGATTACTAAAAATATAAAAAAAAAAAAAAATTGAGTTGAGCGCAGAGCGGAGCAGTGCGGAGCGGAAGAAAAGAAAAAAAGCGCAGAGCGGCGGTAGAGGAAATACGGAGAAAGACCGGAGAGACCCGTAACGTTGTTCTGAAACACACGGTGGAGGCAGAGAAATCAGTACGACCCAAGTCATCCAAGGTGTGGGAGCATTTCACACTAAATAAATCAAAAATGTGTTAATTGCAAGATAAGCAAAAGCGACACGGCATGGCACGGGCGCACCACGGTGATGAGTCAGCACCTAAAACGTAAACATGTTGGAGTCCTTGATGAGGAGGAAGGGAGTTCAACAGCAGGGTAAAGTCACTACACTATCCTACTTCTGTTCCGTTCTGAATGGTGGAACGTACCGTCCCTCCAGTAGCTCTTCTGGTGCTGCCGTTTACTCGTTATCCAGCTGACTAGCATGACAAGCTAGCGTTAGCTCGGTAATAACAGTAATAAAGCAGGGGTGGTATAGTTTGCAAGACTAAAGACATGGTTTTATTCACTCGCCTTTTTTGGCCCATTTATTTTTCAATCTGTTGTCATGTATATATTATGTGCTTTGTCCCATATCAGTTATTGTTGACAAATATATTAGTGTGTGGTGTATAAATGAACTTAACTTGCACTTACTACAATGATGGTAATAATTTAATGAATAAGTGTGTGTCTGTCTGTCTGTCTGTCTGTCTTGTCTGTATCTGCTATTTGGGTTACTTACCTTTAAACAACTATTAACTAAAACAACAAGTATGTATGTATTGAGTTGATGTAAATCAATGCTTTTGTTTTTTTTATCCGATTCATTGATTAATCAAAAAAATAATCGACAGATTAATCAATTATTAAAATAATCGTTAGTTGCAGCCCTAGTCCTGTGTACTCCTCTGTAAAAAATAGCCTCTTAAGTGAACACGGCATGTTTCTCACTGGAAGTCTTTCACTGGAATCACACATGTCAAAAAGTACACTTATTACCTTTCATTAAATTCACTATTAGTAAGTCTTCACTGCATATATAGAGTCTGGACAGATGTGGATGTAAACTGCTACTTGACTGGTTGGTGGAGGCATACAACAACAAGGCGGTAATTCTAGTTAGCTGCAAAATAAAGGAATTCTAAAAACTTCCATGAAGTAGGAGTTCCCTGCAGGGCAAACAAGTGCCCGGTAAAAATATCCCAATGGAGAGATTGTAGGCTTTTTAGGGGAGAAACCAATTGAAACACTCGTAGAATTGCAGAAAACCAGGATATGTTATTGAGGGAAAACAGAGCGCCAGGGCAAGTGTGTTGTTTGTCTTCCTGTGTGTGCAGCGAGGGGCTGTTTCCTCTCGTCCGTGGTAAATGACGTCCCTTCTGGACATACATTGGTTATAGTAATTTTTTTTTCCCCCCTCTGCATTGCGTTATTCACGCATCATCTCCCTCCCATGTTGGTCTGTCCTCACCGCTGCACCCTGTAATGGGAAGCCTCCAGATGTGCACTTATACCCTGGTGATCATTACTGTCATTACAGTAAAAGGCAGCATCTTTAACCTTTAACCTCACACACATACACACTCTCGCACACACACACACACACACACACACACAAAATTTTGTTTCCAGTCTCTTTTGCTCTCAAAAAGATTAAGGTCCACACCAGAACAGTTAAGCGTTGGCACAGACAAAGCATACATGTCATTTTTCTACAGAGATTTTCATTAAATATGCAGTTGACAAGGATAAGTCTCTGTCTATGTTTGTGCTGCCAGCTCTTATATCATTTTACCTTGGAAGACAAATGTGGTTCCATCAACAGTTGAAGGATTACGTGTTTTATAGTGGGAAAAATAATTTAGTTTCAAGATCCCTTCAAGGAATTCTGGAAAGCTCATTACGATGCTTTAAAAGTCTTTCTCTTTGTACCAATAACACATGGATATTGTTTTAAAAAAAACTCTTCAAAGATATTCTTCTTCGTTGGCTACCTCAAAGTTCCTATTGGGTCTTATTCAAGCCAAACCAAACAACAGTCTGGCAAGAACACAGAGGTGATATTGGACGGCTTTCCTCATCGGTTGTGTAGTAATTCAAAATGACTCTTAAAATGGAATCGCTGGCTGTTACACAAATGTGTTCCTGGCATCACATCAACATATTTAAGTGCACACTGCGGTGTGTAGCAGAGTTCTTCGACCACTCCAAAGGTGTCTTTTTTGTGTCACAGCAGCTGGGGATTTGGCGCAGCATTTGTGAGGTTGTTAGTACTAGGGGTGGGAATCTCTCTTTAATCTACATGCGTGATTTAAAAAAATATACATATAAATCTGAGTTTGCTACTCAGAGTTTGCTAATCACTTCCTAGACAAAGCAGCTAGACAAGGCTTAGATTTTGACATATATTTGTCACACACAAGTTTTAATGAAATGTTTTGTCTAGTGAGGTTTTTATTTTGTGGTCATTCCATGCTTACGCCTTAAACATGCTTGTGAAAGTCCCCTTCTCTCCCAGTAATCTTCCATGTCAGAGGGCCAGTCATGTTTAAAGGTGGATAACTGGCTTCTTAGAACATGAAACTTGAGGTGCTCAGATGTAATGTGATAAAGTAGATGAACAGCCTATATGTGTTTTGCCTAATTATTTTATGTATGTCTTATTAGATCATGTGTATATATAAAAAAAATTTTTTTTCCTTTTGGCCCTTTTTTTTTTTTTTTTTGTCTGCACTCTTGCCTAAACTCTTAAGTTGTTGTCCATTATCCCATCCTCTTTCAGTCACTCTGTTTTCTGATTTGTACTTGTCTGGAGACAGTAACTTTTAAATAAAAATCAAGACATTTAAAAAATTTGACTCTTAAAATTTTGATTACTAACTTATCAGAATCGAGCATTGAATCGTTCTAGAGAGAATCCCGATGCATCTAAGAATCGATTATTTTTCCCACCCCTAGTTATTACTGCTTTCTGCAGCCCCCCACCACTTCAGGGACATATGATGGATATAGAGAAAATAGTCCCCTGCGGACAAAGACAAATACATTTATTTGATTTTTCCTCATTGAGATATTTTTCATTTTCTCTTCCTACTCTGTGTGTGTGTGTGTGTGTGTATGCGTGTGTATGCATTTTGCATATAAAGTGCTAGGCAGTGGTGCATTTTTCTCTGCATGATATATTCTACAGTAAATATCTATATTTTATCTCAGCAGCACAGCTGCACATGGGAGAGGTGTGACACCAATTAGTCTTCTAGTCTTAGTCTGGCTCATCAGAGTGAGCAGTTCCACCCTGGGAACTGTTGACTGCATTCCAGCTCATATTAATGATACACTGTCTCTGCGCGATGACCCCCTCCCGGGCAACTAAAGTATCGTGCTTTCCCTTTTTTTTATTGCACAAGCAGTTACTATGGTTTTGGATCAAACAGTGATTTGGTTGATATTAAATATTGCCTTTAATTGTGCACAAAGCTATTAAATGGTGATTCATATGATTTGAATTGAAACCAAGCACCTGATTGGAAAAAGGATACGTTTCCAACGCTCGACTAAAGCCCTATTTCCAAGGTTAACGTCTGTGTTTCGTGCGGCGCATTCGCACGGGATGAGCAAAGTCTGTATTTTAATGGAATTTACTGACATTAGCCCCAGCATATGATGTCAAGACTGATCAAAAACTTCATTTATAATTGCCAACGCAGCCAATACAACCCCAAATCACTGAGATGCTGATTTGCACGGGATTAATATAATCACACCTCTGTGATTGGCGAAATATGGTAGGTAATTTACAATGGAATTTTTACTTTAAATTATACGTGGCGGACTTGCGCGGGATTAAGATCACAGACGACTTCCGCAACTATAGTATAGCAAATTACTAGAAGTCCCCAGGTAATACTAGTCCCATGTAAATGGGGCTTAAGTCTGTCAACTTGTTTTTTTGTGGTATTTACTACTTAGTAGAATACTTTTAAGTCAGCACAAGCCAGTTTGTTGGTAACAACCACACAAAGCGCTAAACACCCTGGAGGAAGTCCTTTACTCCTATTAATGTACTGTATGAGTGCATGTGTTCTGCCTCGTCACTGTCATGCTTGGAATCGTAGTAAATAATGCTATCTTTGCCCCCACCTACGCCAATTTTTCAATGCACGAGTGCAACTCAGCCAGCAGTTAGTTACTGCAAGCAGAGGAAGAAAGACAAGTAGTCCGCTTGCTCCTTTAGGATGTTGAATTTCGAGAGAACAGGTTTTACGCTCATCAAGAATCTCTTCAGAGAAGATTGAATTCCCATTGCTGGAGGCCGGTGTCTCCATTTTCGATGAAGCGAATAGAGAAACCGAAATCCCAGCAGTGATCTTAGCCTCTCCGCTCCTCATGGATGGAGCACTGTAATTAGATTTCTTTCCTCCTCCTCCTTCTCCTGCAAGGTTTATATCCTGCCTCCAGAATACCTTCAGCGTGCATGCAAACAAGGCCGAATGCATGCGCACATACAGACAGATACACACTTCCACCCTGCCTCCAAACCCTGAAGAAAACAAGAGTTGCAGCTGAGAAATTCATTGGAATTCCCAACACTGCTAGCGGCTGTAGAGTTGTACATACAGTAGCTAATTAGAGGTGAAGATAAGCCATGTGCCGCTCTGCATAGTCTCTCTGTCTTTCCCCCCTCTGTCTCTCACTCTTTCTCTCTCTCTTGCCGCCAGTCATCTTTATCAGCAAGGGTCCTCTGTTCAAAAGCGAAGTCACATGTATCACCCTCTGGGGATTTGATAAGAGGCCACAGTTAAGCCTTTAACCCCATTGTTTTAATGGTGAGGCTGAATAACGCTTTTGCTTTCTCTTATTCTGTCTTTGTCTCACTCACTGTCTTTCTTCTTTCTTTGATGGGGACGACTTACCGGGTATTCAGACCGAAAAGAGGGCCTGCGATAGTTGGGGCGTGTTGGTTCAGATACCGGTGAGAGGAGATGATACGATCCAGGAAGGCCAGTTTAAGTAATGGTTTCTTGGAGTTTGAAGGCTTATCAGACACTGGAACGAGTTTGTAATACTATGAGAATGGATTTTACAATTCAAGAAGGTGGCAGTCATATTGTCCTTCATTGCAGCGATCACCAGATAAATTAAAACTAACCTTACAAAATACTGAGCATGAAAGTGTACGTGAACATATTTTATTGGCCAACGTAGTGTCTTGCTGGATGACTTGCATTTCGTCGCGGCAAAAGTTTAACCAGGTTTGGCTTTTTTTTGCCAGTCCTTTGTGTTGGTGGCAAAGCAGTGGCCTCATTGAAATGAATGAGGAGGCCGTGTTTTTCTCCATTCTGTCTGAACTCGGCCTTTGTGTACTGTTCCATCATCTCTTCAAGCTTGAAATGCACAGGACTGTTAGAATTACAATCCTCAACACTTCCTGTTAGTCATGCACCGATAGACCGGCCGGTGACCGGAATTGGCCGGTTTTCACCTGCTCTGCCATGACCGGCGACCGGCAGGTCAGTCTGACATATGCCGATTTCAGGCCGGTCAACGCTACAATTAACTGACAAAATAAGTTATACGAGTTCCAGTTCTCAAAGATGCACGTACACACGGACGCGAGAGCACGGTCTCTTTTTCCTTTCTCTCAACTTTTCCGCCGTGTGTGGCGTACCTGCTCGCGGTGTGAAGCGCGCCTCCGCGCTATTCTCGCACATGTAGGGAACCTCGTGAATTAACCTGCATCATGTCAGCTGTTTGGAAATTCTTCAGCGTGTGTGCAGAAGATAACAAGTTTGCAATATGCAACACCTGCAAGGAAAAAGTAGGGCGTGGAGGGACGACTCCAAAAACCAAAATCAATCATCAATTTTATTTATTTTTAGATATTGGATGTGAAAAGAAGGAAATGGTTCTACCATTGCACTTTAGAGTAATTTAGTGATCCATTATCTGTTCGAAAAATGTTCTATGTTCTGTGCAAAATGTTCTATTAAAGAAAAGATAGAAAATAAATATTTGCGTGTGCTGTAAAGTGGTTAGAAAAAATGAAATCGGAATCGTCTAAAATCGGTATCGGCTGGCCTAACTCAATGAAAATCGGAATCGGCCCAGCAAGTTGTAATTGGTGCATATCTACTTCTTGTTAATTTACTGTTTTATCGATTGAACTGTTGATGAAGGTCCTGCCTTGTTTCTGCTGTTTGCTTTTCTCCTCCGCAGCAGGTTAAAAGTCATTGAGATTTGGGTAACCACAGATGTATATGACTACATTCCCCTTGTTTGTGGACTTACTATGCAGCAGAAATCAGAGTTATATTATCATGTTTTCTTTTCTAAAGGGAGCACATTCGAACTACACTCTGATATCTGTGTGTTGGGTTAACTGTATAACTGCTTGAAATCTCATAAGAGGTTTAATCTTAATCTGCACAGTCATTTTAATATAAGAGTAAAAAGTATACAATATTTCTATATTGGTGGATTCCAAGTGTGAAGGATCAGAAAATGGAAATACTTAAGTAAAGAACAAGTACCTCCTTCACTGTCTAACTTTTTTTAATGTTGGAATATTGTAGTCTATTTAAATATAGTTCTTATTAAGTTTAAGTTCCCAGACTCCTTTCAAAGGTCCCCGCCAGCTACTTCTCACCTCCGCTCACCTCGCACTTCCTCCCCTGCTGCGGTTTAAGCGGCGCCTCAAGGTGTTTTACTCAAATATCTACAGTGAATATGTTACATGGGCTGTGAACGCTGCCAAAACGTGGGTGACCTACGCTCCGCGCTGTGCCTGAACACCTCCTCCTTTGTAGACGCTGTCAGAGGACTGAAGCTGCTGCTCTGCTAAGATGCTGCTTTTGCGACACCAGCTGTGGAAGACACTGTGAAATAAAGCACGGTGTCCATAACGCTGTCGTGCTAGTAGATTTTTAAAGTTACCAATGCTAACCAAGTTTTTTTTCCTAACTAACTTTACTACTTCATCTCGGCTCCTCTGGTTTGTTGGCCGCCCTTCCGTTCGTCTTCTCCGTTTCAGCGTAGCTTGTAATCGATACCACACTCGCCAGGCAGCGTAGCCAACGGTTGTATGACACGTCACTCACAACATAGTGTTCATGGGAAATGTAGGATGAGTACAACAAGCAGTGTTGCCAGAGGATTACCAAGCCAAACACACACTAAACCGCCCAGAAAACAGGCCAATCTGGCAACACTGACTTGTTGCATAATTTCTGCAGCCTGCCGATTCAAACAGACGCAGTGTAATGATGCGTTCTTTTTGTCCACCGAAGTCGATTTACGAGTCGTTTTCCGGAGTTACGAACCGGAAGTTGCAAAAAGAACGCCACCGAGGTCGTATATACGACTCGTCAAGTCGTCTGAACTCAGAGGACCCCGAGTTCACTTTCAAAGATGGCTACGTCGTGCATCACACGTAGTAAACATTGTGGTTTTCTACAATTTTAAGCACTTTTGTCTTTGTTGCAACCAAATGAAGAAGTCATACACATAGCACTGTATACTGCTACCTATAGGCATGTCGCTACAGTCTTATTAGGAGTTAAATACCGCCTAATTAGTTATTTTGTAGCTTGTGCTGCTGAAATTGGCTAGAGACGCTCTGTTGCTATATGACAACAATGGCTTTAAGCCGAGCCTTGAGCAGAAAGCAGAGCAGTAGCCTAACGTTAATCAAAATGTAATTTTCATGTATCAAACTGTGAAATATATTTGTGTAATATGTCAATAACTCGGTGAATAGAATCCTAAATGTTACTAAAAATGTTACAAAAATCCATCTTTTCTCCGACTCGTAGTATTGTGTGACAAAAAGAACGCAACAACCCACGGTTATTCGTTTTCCGACATGGATGTGACGTCACACTCAAGCTACTAGTCGCGATTACAAGACCAAAAGAACGCACCATTATTTGCTTCATTCATCACCAGCCAAATTATCTAGTAACTTTACAATATTACCCGTTAAAGTTAAGTTTTACCCGCATTTGGAGGGTTGGTGGGTGTCAATTTGAAGCCCTGCTTATAATGCTAATGGTATCAAATTTGCAGATAAAAAGACACTTTTAACTTCAGGCTTTTTGAGGGTCCTTACCAGGTAGGGGTCCTGGGTACTTAGTTCTACTATTCCCCTCACTACTAAGCCCCTGTCGGCCTTAGAGAAACATAAGGATCATAGCTTGGTGAATTCAGGATGATTAGATACCACGTTGGGTACCAAATGGCCAAAAGGCATGCATGCTCTCAGAGGAATTGATGACATGCTGCTGACAACTTTCATTTCCAAGCTTCCTTTGTGATTGTTTGTGTGTGTGTGTGTGTGTGTGTGTGTGTGTGTGTGTGTGTGTGTGTGTGTGTGTGTAACTGGAGGACACAGGAAGGGGATGCTGTGTGGGGACTGATGGCTGAGAGTGATTTATGGGGAGCCGGGGCTGTATGATGCCTCACCACGCTACATCATTTTGTATCCCTCTATCATGCAAATTATCAACAGCCACCATTTTATGATTAATTATTTCCCAGACCTGCACTTTAATGACAACCGCCCTTCAATAAGAGCACACACGTTGCATGTTCACTCCTACGCAGCCCCGCTCTCACAGATGTGCAGATGACAGCTTTGTACAGAACTGCATTAAGAGTTTGTGTCAAAGAGAAAGATGGAGAGAAAAACGGAGGTAAGGTCTGAAAAGAAATGGCTTCTCCTGGGGGGAATCACTGATAGGTAGAGGTTTTAGTGGCAAGATAGGATCTTAGCTCGCAATTAGCAAATCCAATCTTGTAGCCTTGCAAAATCAGTGACCAAGACATGAAAGGGAGATGATTGAGAGCGGGAAAGGAAAGAAGGGGAGGGCCGATTGGAGGAATGAACACCAACATCAAACAGGATTAGACGTGGACGGACGTTTCTTTACTCCCCTTTATTCCTTTATTTTGCGGCCTACATCAGCGACCGCTATTAGCATTTGAATAGCAAAGGTCTTTCAGAATATTTAAACACATCCAGAAATTAAGGCGAACGTGGCTGAAATGGCTGCAGCATATGAAAAGCATACTATAGACAAAATGCATTTGCACATTGGAGGGGACTCCCCTCTCCTCTCTGTGCATTTTTCTGCAACTCTGACCAGAATTCAATTTCACTCTGGGTAATTTTGCTCCGTTAGCATTCCATATGTTTTCATCACTCCGGTTGCTTACTCTGGGTATTTTCTGACTGCTCCTACCCCCAGCCCACCACCGTGCTTCTCCCTCCCTTCTTCTCACCCTTCCCTACCTCTGTCTGTCAAAGCAAAGGCCGGTCCCCAGATGGGAATCTTTATCAAAGAAAAGCACAAAAGAACCAGCACTGTTCCAAGGCTGTCAGGTAAATGGAATTTCCGCAGAGACAGAGACAAGATGTGGAATTACCGTCACAGAGAGTGCATGTTTTTTTCGCAAGGGCACCCACTCGGCAAATACAAGGAAAGGGGAGAATGAAGCAAAGCATGGCGAAATTGGACTTAACAATCCTCCACTGAATGCGATACTGCTATTTAACACTCTTTGAACACATACTGTGCCTCTCATCTGCGTATAGCTCAGTGGGCGAAGCAAGACACTCACACTTAGCATGGTTATATGTTCCATTCTCTGTATGGCTGAATGGGCTTAGTATGATATTGTCAGAAAAAGGACAAGGATTTTATTCTCGGTGTAGCTCAATGGCTAGAGCCATGGCACTGACAACAGTCACCCCCGCCGATTGTTGTACTGCAAGCCCCTGTGGATAACAATGTACAGAAAGCGAGCTGTGCTCCTTTGATTGGAGTGAAGTGAAATGAGTTGTGGATGGTATTTTGTCATTGTCAAATCAGGGCCATGTTCCCAGAAGGGTGCCAGCTATCATTTTCCCGGAGGCAGTGGTAGCCCACAGCAGTGCACGTAAGTCCACAGGCTCTAAGGTTCCAGCAGTGAACTACAGCAGCTGTTCACACTTATGAGTTGCATTTTTTTGGTTAAAGGTGGGCACATTGTGAAATCAGCTGCTGTAGTGTTTCATGAGAAAGGGTACCTGCAGATTGCCGGCACTTTTAATAACCTAGTAGGGCTCTCAAAATTGGCCAAACATGACATTTAATTTTTCCTTCTAAAAAACCACATCGGTTTGAATATATTTGAATATCTAGCCTATTTTTGCGCATTGTGTCCGTATGATAGAAGGTGTAAATATGGGTTAATAGGTGTGGCAGCAATCGCTTCAGGGTGTCTGGTCAGGACACTATTCCAATGTTCAGGTGAGAGTGTGGGGAGAAAGGAGATGCAGAGTCCAGGGTTGCAGTTTAGATGGTTTATATAAACAAATAGGCTTGTGTTTCTGTGCGTGTGTGGTTCTGTAACAACAAAGCACAGCAATACAGACTGTTTAGAAAGAATAGTTACAGACCAATAGCAAAGGCAAACCTAAGCTAAAACATAGCCAGCTACAAATAGCATGCACAGAGCAATGTTAATGGCTAACAATAGTAACTGGACTGCAATGAGCTATCAATTAAAGATTAGCAAGCACAAGGCATTCATGTAACCTATATAAATGACAGTCATAAGAATTATAACAAGCATTTAAACTAAATAAACAACCGAAATATTCAGTCCACAGCATAGAAAACAATAGCTATTAAAATGTAGAACAGTTAAACAGACTATTACAAGCTAGCGGCTAGCTCTGAATCCTGTTGTAAGCTAACAGAAACCTAAATACATTCACGGCTAATAAACACTGACGGTGTGTTACCTAACACAACAATTAAACTTACATTTTCCATGGACGCACACACGGAAAGGAAACTGTCCGTCAAAATCGCCGCAGTCTAAACTCAAGTCCAGCTGATGTCTGCTCCTGATGTGCTTCTCACTTGCTGCTGCGTTCAGGGGCCGTCGTCAGTGTGGGAGCAGAGAGTGCACATGCAGAGTGTGTGATCAGACACAGTGGATACATAATGGGAATGCATGCTCAGGGCATTGCCTTTTTTACAGTGTCCATTAGAGGGCGAACCAATAAAATGGGAGACTAAACTACTGTTTATTTCAACATAATCATTTATTT
Source organism: Perca flavescens (assembly GCF_004354835.1). Classification (NCBI taxonomy): domain Eukaryota; kingdom Metazoa; phylum Chordata; class Actinopteri; order Perciformes; family Percidae; genus Perca; species Perca flavescens. The sequence goes on along the minus strand of NC_041351.1, from coordinate 19,530,435 downwards.
TGAAAGATCTACATACTGCATTGCAAAATAAACTAATACAAATAATGCCCTATATAATGTAAAGCTTCATATAAATACTGTAGACCTCTAGCCGGTTTGTCCTCTAACCGAGTCTTGCCGTTCCTTGAATTTGTCTGTCGATTTCGGTTTTTGTTGCCGTCTTCTCCTTCAAACTTGTTGTTTGTTTTCTTCCGGTAGCGCCACCCGCATGATAGAAACGTCATCAATACGCCCACACACTCACTGTTATTCCTCTGGAGGACCGGCTGGGCTCATTCAGACAGGGAGCTGAATGTTTAGGGAGCAGCAGCCCAGGCCCAACACAATAAGTTAAATATATATTTGTATTTAGAATATTCGTTAGCCCTAGTTCTTTAACCTAGTGGTTAAAGTTCTAGTTAAAGAACAATGAGCCGAAGGTTTGCAGTTAAAATGCAAGCACAGCCTGGATCAACAAAGTAAATTCCTTTATCCGCTAACTCAATAGCAGCTGCCGAGGTTCAGAGCGTTTCAAATCCCAGCGTCTTCAGTGGAACTGCTTGCTGGCCAACAACAGCTATCAAGTCTCAATGAAGCTAAGTTTCCATCTTGGCATCTTGTGCGAAGCTTCCGTTTTGCCATCATGAAGTGGGCTTCAAACGTTTCAAAAAGTTTCAAACTATATGCTTTTTTAGTCACACTAGCGACTTGGCTTTATCGGATGCCGATATCAGTTGGTCCCCCATTTTGATCCAAACTAAAATGTCTCGAAACTATTGGATGCACTGAATCCAATTTGGTCCCCTACACAGGATTTGTTACCCCATGTGTAGTCTGGCTCACCGGATGTACAGTGCTGGGATACAGCCTGACATCTGGCGCTTTTCTCCCATTTCGAAATCTATTTATATAAGAGCACTGTTGCTGCATCCGGGGCTTAGCACTGCCCAGGGCAGTTTTGATTAAAGAAATACAAACAAGCCAAAGCGTTCTTTTTTCCCTATCTCAGATTGGATGAGAGGTTGGATAACGGTAATAAAATGTCTGACCTGCGTGCAACCCAAGTCAGGAAGGAGGGTTTAACCTTCATCACTGTGTTGGTCTAGAAGGGCTCATTGCCAATCAGTAGTTATATGCCACGGCAAATCTTTGATACATTGCTAGTGTAAATTGCAATTTATTTTGCTTTTTAATTTGTTCATTTTTCAGTTCCATACAGGCAATCACAGCCTCTACCCCTCACTTTAAAAGAGTGCTTATTCCACATTCATTTTCTGTCGGACCATTTCAGAGGTCAGCTTCATCTTCTGACTGCATTGCAAAGGGGACGACTTTCAACTTCTTTGTTCGGTTTTTTCTTCTTCAATTGTTTATTTTTTATTCATATAGAAATCTTTTGGAGATTGAAATGCTTTTTCTTTCTCAGGTAGGCCGTCTCTTCTCTCAGAGAGCGTTTTTTTCTGCAGACAAGAGCCCCGGTGGAGTGGTTTGTCTTCTAAAGGCTGCGTAAAGACGGCACTCTGAAAAGGAAGTGCTCTAATGAATTCAGGTCAGGGTGTTATCTCTGGGCCTTTGCTAAATTGTTTCTATGAAATAGGTTTTGCTCCGTAAGAGCCAGTGGAGCAAGCCAGCAGAGGGAGGCGATTCCAATTAGAATTGTCTATTGGTTCACTCCACCTCAGTTGTCAGCTATACTATAGACCGTAGATAAATGTAATAAAGCCTGTAGTGTGTCGTGACAACCTAACAGAGATTCCATTCGGCCTGATAGACATTAGACAGGTTAGCCAAGCGCAAATCTTCAAGAGCCTTTGTGCCTCGGAGGAGAAAACTAAGAGGTGAATCTGTTATTCTTGTACTTGAAAGGTAGTATTGAGAAGAAAAAAAAAAGCAATCCTGGTTGGCTGAGAGACATTTTAAAATACCAGTGTTATCCGTATTGTTGTAGTAAATACTTATAGACTTATATACACTCACCTAAAGGATTATTAGGAACACCATACTAATGCCATGTTTGACCCTATCCTATCAATATGGGCCAACGTTTCTAAAGAATGCTTCAGCACCTTGTTGAATCAATGCCACAAAGAATTAAGGCAGTTCTGAAGGCAAAAGGGATCCCCCACACCATTACACCACCACCACCAGCCTGCACAGTGGTAACAAGGCATGACGGATCCATGTTCTCATTCTGTTTACACCAAATTCTGACTCTACCATCTGAATGTCTCAACAGAAATTGAGACTCATCAGACCAGGCAACATTTTCCCAGTCTTCAACTGTCCAATTTTGGCGAGCTCGTGCAAATTGTAGCCTCATTTTCCTATTTTTAGTGGAGATGAGTGGTACCCGGTGGGGTCTTCTGCTGGTGTAGCCCATCCGCCTCAAGGTTGTGCGTGTTGTGGCTTTACTGCATACCTCGGTTGTAACAAGTGGTTATTTGAGTCAAAGTTGATCTTCTATCAGCTTAAATCACTCGGCCCATTCTCCTCTGACCTCTAGCATCAACAAGGCATTTCCGCCCCCAGGACTGCAGCATACTGGATGTTTTTCCTTTTTTTTTAGACCATTCTTTGTAAACCCTAGAAATGGTTGTGCGTGAAAATCCCAGTAACTGAGCAGATTGTGAAATACTCAGACCAGCCCGTCTGGCACCAACAACCATGCCACGCTCAAAGTTGCTTAAATCACCTTTCTTTCCCATTCTGACATTCAGTTTGGAGTTCAGGAGATTGTCCACACCCCTAAATGCATTGAAACAGCTGCCATGTGATTGGTTGATTAGATAATTGCATTAACGAGAAATTTAACAGGTGTTCCTAATAATACTTTGTAGGTTGTTATTCATTTGCCAATCAGAAGGTTGGTGGTTCGATCCCTGGTCCTGCAGTCCCATGTAGAAGTGTCCTTGGGCAAGTCACTGAACCCCGATTTTGGGTTCAGCGATGGGGGGGGATGACATGCAGCAACGGGTTGGAATCAAACCCAAGCCGCTGCGTGAGGACTGAGCCATACTACACGGGACGCACGCTCAACCAGATGTGCTACCAAGGCACCCCAGTTGTCAACTATTTTGATAATCGATTAATTAGTTTAAAAGTAAAAAATTCTCTGATTCCAGCTTCTTAAATGTGAATATGTTCTAGTTTCTTCACTCCTCTATGACAGTGAACTGAATATCTTTGAGACATTTGAGGACGTCATATTGGGCTTTAGAAAACACTGATGGACATTTTTCACCATTTCTGACATTTTATAGACCAAATAACTAATTGATTTATCGAGAAAATAATCTACAGATTGATTGACATTGATGAAGTAATCGTTAGTTGCAGCCCTAGCTGGGAGCAGCGCATTTTTTGTCTATGCGACTTCATGCGTCCGCATACGCTCAATCCTCATTGGGAGCAACTAAAAAAAAAAAAAAAGACGCTGACACTCAGGGGAAAAAAAATGTGGACACAGGCTGTTATTTCTTCATTTTTAAAGCTGTGACCAACAAACTTACAGCTACATGAATGCATCACAAACATGTCACACACATATGGGGGAAGCTCACTGCTGCTGCGTGGTGGTGTCATGCGGTGTGTGTACGTGTATATGAGTGTGCGTGTGTGTGTGTGGGATTTGGATCATCAGAGAGAGAGAGAGAGAGGCGGCAGAACTCAGACGCACAGACACATGTATACATGTGCACACTTGCACACTCCCACACACTTTATTCGGCGGCATGATTAATCGCGGCATCTTTGGGAGTTTTAGACGAGGTTCAGAAAACACATTTCAACTTCAAAAAGATTTTCCTTTTTTATCCTGCCGGTTTATTCATCAGGATTAATTCCTGCCTATTGCTTCTTTACTATTGCTGTCTTGGCGTCTTCCTCCCACCATCCAAGGAAGTCACACATTTGGATGCTGTAACAAATCCAACATTTCAACTCATCAGGCGATCCCGTCAAAACATTTTCCCTGGTTCAGACTTTTGCTGCTGCTTTTTTTATTCACAGGGTTTGAACATTTATAGATGAGCTGCGTGTTTTCTCTTAAGAAAGACAAAAACACGTAGGTATCTGTCAGTATAGAGGGACTAGGACACAGAACACACACACACACAGTCATACAGAATAATGAGAACATGCTTTGGCCTAGAGGCCACGTGTGGCCCGCATCTAGAAATAACATCTAGGACAAACATTTGTGCCTAGACAGTGTTTGGCCAGGCCAGTTATTCAGTCACCTAGAGCAGGGTCAGGGTTATATGAAAGCCTATTATTCCTGGCCACACAAACACGTATGCACAAACAGGCTCATGAAACCTGTCCATGATGCAGTGATGGAGTACTCGAGTCCTGTGCGTGGCGCTATTCTCTGGACTCGGGACTCAACCTGGACTCACGCACTGATGACTTGAACTCAGACTTGGACTCGAGGAGTTATGAAATCAGACTTGAGCATAGGGCTGCTCGATTATGGAAAAAAATGTTGGTCAATTTTGAATTCACAATTATTTACCGCGATTACTCATTGTCTTTTGGAAAGACGTTGCATTTATTGAACTTAGAAAACAGTAAACCAGATAAACAAATCAACTGTGAGTTGTGACATTTCCCTTAATACTTTTCCCGTTTGAACTTTTTTTTTTTACTTGCAAAACGTAATGTGCAAAATTATTATTATTATTACTATTTTTTTTTTACAAATAATATGTTTTTGTGATCAATAGGAGCCAAAATCATAATCACGATTAAAGTTGTGATTAATTCCACAGCCCTACTTGAGCATTCATCAAATAGGACTCGGAAGTTGGTTGGTTTCTGACTACTTTTATGTGAAATAGGGCATACAAATGTGATATAAGATATTGTGTATATATTTAGTCTGTAACTGTTTGATGCAGGGGCAGGTCGTGTGTCCTCCACCTGCGACTGCAGTTCATGATGCATGTGCTCCCTACTATATGTTCACATTGGAAAGATGGAAAGGGATGCGCCCCGGCTCGTGAAGTTCGCCTTCACTGATTTTACATCCACTGCTGGAAAGAGCACCGCGAAATGTTCCATTTGTGAACGCACTAATTGAGGAGAAGATTGGGACTGTCAGTAATGTCCTCTTTTATTTGTATATCGGCTCTTTGAAGGTGCCAGAGTGGAGCAATTGAGGCTTGGAATTCAACTCACGCTCAACCTTGATGTCTCGCACTCGGGACACGGACTTGGACTTGAATGCTGGTAATGGTGACTCAACCTGGACTCACACTCTTCTTTAGTGACTCGAACTTGAACACCGGAGAGTTTGAGACTCAACTCGAACTCAGGTAATGGTGACTCACCTCGGTCTCGTCTCTGACTCTTCTTTAGTGACTTGGACTAGAACGAACACTGGGGACTTTTAAGACTCGACTCAAACTCAAGTAATGGTGACTCGTCTCGCCCGACTCTTCTTTGGTGACTCGGACTTGAACACCGGAGACTTTGAGACTCGACTCAAACTCCGCTTATGGTGACTCACCTTGGACACGACTCTGACTCTTTTTTTAGTGACTGGGACTAGAGCACTGGGGACTTTAAGACTCGACTCAAACTCAAGTAATGGTGACTCGGTCTCGACTCTGACTCTTCTTTGGTGACTCGGACTAGAACACTGGGGAATCGTGACTCGACTCGCACTCAAACTCAGGTAATGGTGACTCGTCCCGGACTTGAGTCTGACTCTTCTTTAGTGACTAACACTGGGGACTCGAGACTCTCCTCAGATTCATAATTAGGTAATAATGACTCACATTGGACTTGACTCGGACTCTCTCCTTTGGTGACTCGACTTGACTCGGACATGAAAGTCGGTGACTCGACTACAACACTGCCGTGACGATCTAGCTGCAGGCCCACCCACAAATCACAGGAGGGTGGCCTTTACACAGTGCTGCCGCAGGTTTTGATTGTAAATGCATTTAGCCCAGGCATACACACATACACACCTAATCAATTTCCATCTTGGGCGGATTTATTATTTAATAGTCCTGCGTGTGCAACCGCTGTCCTCACATAGCTCTGAATATTAATATAAATTTAGGTCACATTTGTATTCCAGTGCTGTTTGATTATGCAGAGTGGCGGACTTGATGATTCAGGGCAATTTCACGGTGTTGACATCGAAGTAGTATCAGCAGCGGATGCATAGAGGGATCTTCCTCGTCTTTTTTTGTGATTTCTGGGACAGACAAATGTCTTTCTCGTGTGCAGACTGCAATTGATCCTCTTTTGTTGCCAGTTTTCATCATTTTTTTTTTTTTTTTTTTTTGGCTGGGTGTCTCTCTGGAGACGAGGCAGCGAGCAGCCAGACTTCCCTCCATGGAAACACTTGCAGTTAAAAAATAGAGCAGCTCATTTTCTCTGCTGAAAGCCTGCAGTAGACTTATTTTAAAATCCAATTCCCTCACCTACACATGCATCCACATTTGAACCTGCAAGCACATGCATAGTATTGTATCACTATACTTCTGATGAACTTTCAAAGATAATAATTATCTTGTCCTTTTTAACATTCATCTATTCTAATCTTAAAGCACAAAACCCCCGGCCAAATCTTTTTCTTTAATCCAAATCCAAACATTATGTTTACCCCTCGTTCAAGTGTAAATTGCCCAGCAATGATAACAACTCCAAAAAAAAAGAAAATAAAGACGCCGTCAAATAAGTACTACCTTCACATCGAACAAACACATTCAAAGTGAGGCTTGTTTTGGCGTGCCATTTAAAGTGTGCAGTCATTTCCCCTGTAGTGACACAGCATCACTACCGCAGGCCGAGCCATACCCCCACCATTCTGTTAATGATGTTGTGTGTAATTGAAAATAAATTGGAAATGGTGGCTCCCTTAAATCTACACTCCCCAGGTTTTCAAAATATGCTACAAGTGGAAAGCTCCCGAGTATGTACTTCTCTGTCTTTTTTGTTTGTTTGGTTGTCTCCTCTCAACCTAACGTCCTTCCTTTTCTCTTTTGTTTCTTACCTCATTCCTTTCTTCCTTCCTCTTATCTCTGCTTTCTAGTTCCTCTGTTCTTCTCTTTTTCCTCCAACTGTCGTCTTTCCTGCCCTCTTTCTTTTTCCTTCGTTTCTTCCCTCCATCCTCTGCATCTCTTTCCTTTCTTGTTTCCCTGTTTGTCTCCTTGAGCAAGACACTGAACCCCGAGTTGCTGCCGATGGGCAGGCCAGCACCTTGCATGGCAGCTCCGCCGCCATCTGTGTATGTATGAATGTGTGTGTGAACGGATAATTGAGAGGCAAATTGCAAAGCACTTTGTCCAGTAAAGTAGAAAGGCGCTATTTAAGTGCAATCAATTTAACATTTTCTTGCCATAAAACAATTTGTTCAGCCAGTTCTGGTCGATGGAAAGAGATAGGAATAAATTATTCTACATTACACTGTAACAGTGCACTGCTGTCGCATTATGCTGATCAGATGCGACTAATAATGATATTATGCTAATGCCGAGCTACTGCATAACATAGAAGGTACATTTATCTATCAGAAACCAAGACGATGAGCAGAAGGTTCTTGTTTCAAACACACGGGGAGCTGTAAAGTGAGTTATTTAAAGCCATAAATCTCCCGGTGGAGCAAACATTGATTAATGATCACTAACCCTGTCAGGACCTCGTAGACATATTTTGGTAATTTTATGCTGCGAGGTGTTTGTAAGCGTATGTTTATCTGGGATGCATGAGGGACAGAGGGGTCAGACGTGGTGTGAATTACACTGCACTCTAAAGAGCATCATGCATATTCATAGTAACATCCCAGTTTGGATCGTTCACGTCAGCAGACACAAACTAAATCAGGCCACTAACAAAAACTAATTTCAGCTTTTTGTGCCCCCGACCCCACCCACCCTCCTCCCCTAGCCACCCCCCTCCCCCATCCAATGCTTGGACTTCTTTGTAGTTTCTTCATGAATGAAATTCAGCACTCTGACACCTCTCTCATCGCTACAGGGGTGAAAGCGGTGTTCTCCGGCCACTATCACCGAAACGCCGGCGGCTGCCACGACGGCCTGGACGTGGTCGTGAGCTCGGCCATCGGGTGTCAGCTCGGCGAGGACACCCACGGCCTCAGGGTGGTCGTAGTGACAGCCGACGCCGTTGTCCACCGCTACCACAGTCTGGAGCAGCTGAGTGCGCGTGGCATGGACCAGGACCTCAGGGAGCTGCTGCAGGTCTAAAGGCCAAAGGAGGGAAAATCTGGAAAAAAAACTATTTGGGTTTTTCAGTGAATTGTTTTGTAGTTTTATAGCGTTTTGAGCCTTTGTTCTTAGAGGCACTCAAGAAGGTTTTTGGAGATTGGCGCGTTGGTCAACACATCAGCACATAAGAACGCAAGATATTAAATTCATTCAAACTGTGTGTTCCTAGTACATCATCTTTCTCTAGTGTGATAAGCTAAAACTTCCTGCTTAGGCTTATGATCTTCCAGCGAACAAGTCTCAAAAAAGTCTGCATATTCAATAAAGTGGAAAAAAAGTATAATTTATATTGAGGCACGTTGGATTAGAAAATACAAAAATAGCAGTGAGTTCTAACCAACAAAAATGGAAGTGCAAAGCCAAATAATAAAGCGTACAGAATCTAATGATTTACGTTAAATTGTGTTTAGTTTCTCTCTCTCTCTACTGAATGTTTTCCTTGGAGCGTCTCTTGACAGAATGGATGTTATTATCTCTGCCCCCCGCCGAGCTAAAAGGAGGCACACAAAGATCATTGACTGTGTTCTCAAACTGCATTCAAGTCAAATGTTGCCTAGGTAACTTTAAATGTATCCAAACCTTTCCATCGTTAAAGGAATATTCCACCCTAAAACACTGAAATCTCATTTAAAACAGGAGGTGGTCTTTGCGTTGTCTGCCTGTTTCTGCAGAGAACAATGGTAACGGTTGCAAACAGAAATTTCTCATAAAAGAAGAGCGAGAAAGGAATTCTTGCCCAACAGCAGACGGGAACGTGGGCAGCTACGGGGCTTGTTTGCTTAAAGGTCCAGTGTGTAACGTTTTTAGTTGTTCATTATCAAAATCTGTGTTGCTTGACCTTTTTCATGAATATTTACCACCACCATCAATTCCAAGTATTCCTTTTGGCTTGAAATGTTACATTTGCACTTGCATGAACTAGGGTAGACGCTCCATATTCATGCACCATCTTAAAATACGTTAGCCGGTAAGGGACATACAGGACATACTGTTCCGCTTTTCGCGTTTTCGCTGTCCCATATTAAACTCACAGGTGCTGCTAATGCTGCTAATGGGTATCGTAGCTTCCCGGCCCCGGCAAGTTTGAAGAAGGAAACATGGAGGACCACAGGAACAGGAGTCTCCTTCTTCGCCCAGAAAAAGAAAAAGGATATTGAAAAGAGCAAGAGACTTTTTGAAGCGTGAAGGCTACCGTAGCTGTAATAAGTACTTTGAACTGCGTGGCGCGAGAGAGTTGTATATAATATGATCTCAATGCTAGATGGGAGAAATTCCTACACATTGGACCTTTAATTCACTTTAGCAATGTTTAAAGGCTGTTGAAAAGCATCATGGGAGATGTAGGAAATCACTAAGGTTAAGACAAAGTGTGGACGAGGTAAACATACATAGATACATTTCAGCTTCATCCCAAAAAGACTACTGGACTGTACTGAATGCAGCAGGTTAATGTTATCTAAAAGTGTGAGAGTATGTAAAGGGTGGAATTTTTCTTTAATGATCCTAAACTAAACTATGCCGCCATCTAATACCTTGTGGCCTATCCTATGCAAGCTATCTTATCATCATATTGTGTGTTTTATTTTTATGTTTAATGTGGTACGATGTTTAAGATGTGGAGCTGACTGCTGACCTGATCAGACTTTGAGCTGTCTGTTTATCGACCCTTACACTGCCCTTACACATAAAAGAAACTGAGAAGCTGTTTTTACCGTCCAGCCAGCATACTGTTTTAGATAGTCTTTTAATATATGGTGGCTTAAAAGATTATTCTTAATCCATATCAGTTATAACAACAAAAAATGTATAATCTTTAAGAATTCAGTCCTGGTTGGTAAAGAAACATTTCACGGGTAAAACTGATCTACTGTATAAAAGAAAATACACGGTCTTTCGTGTGACTTCTTCACAGTAAAAGCCACACGGTGTTTTACCTGTTGCACACTTTTAAATGAAGCAGCAGCAGAAGGAAATGTTCGGTTAGCATTAGCTGTAACCGTAACTTAACGTAAGGACAATTCCGGCGCAAAATGAACCTAGGGGTTAATGACACATGTACCGAGTCGACCGTTCTCTAGGATATGTTTTCATGCTAATTTAATGTTACCAGTTTTAGCCCAATTATGAAAAAGATAGTTTATAAAGACAGTACCGTTCACGTATACAGGCAGGCGCCATTTTGGGAAAACAGTCATGGCCAGATGAACGACGTGAACCAGGAACATAGCTCAAGCACGGCGTTCGTCATTCGACTGGTCATGACTGTTTTCCCAAGATGTCGCCTGCCTGTATACCAAACGCTACTGTCTTTATTAACTATCTTTTTAATAAACTGTCTGTACACTTGTACTCAAAGTTCTCAATGCTTCGGTTTACATGTAGGGACCCTCCTTGTGCTACCGTGGAAGTGTGGTGCTATTTAGTGGTGTGGAAATAGAGATTTCTTTGTACTTTACTCATGCCCCGACGACTAGCTTTATAAGGTAATTAGCGGTTTGCGATAAAACTGGTCACATTCGATTAGCATGAAAACATATCCCAGAGAACGGTCGACTCGGTACCCATGTATTATTAACCCCTAGGTTCATTTTGCGCCGGATTTGTCCTTTAATACAGCTCTGATATCAATCAGATAAATAAGCGAGGCTGAATAACATACTTGACTTCATGTGAATCCCCTGTGCGTGTGAAAGGAATTTAAATTGACCAGGATAAACTATTCTATAAAGAGGTAATTACAGAATGTAAATGCATTGAAAGGTGATTGCAGAAAAAAAAATGGGTCCACAAATAATATAAAAAAATGAGGTTTTACTTTGTGAAAATCTTGAACTTGTTTGAATCCTAAATGTCTAAAGGTCTGATTCTTTGTTGGAAGCAGAATGTATTTGTGCCCAAACCCATCACTCCAATACAGATACATGATTACAGAGTGTTGCAGTATCCATGTGTTTTTTTTTTCTTCAACCTACTTTATTCATTCTTGAAAACGTAGATCTAGACTGTTTTTGGTAAATATTTCATCGTTGAACCAGAGATTAAACCAAAATGTTCAATGCAACACTTAACAATTAATGCCAACGAATCAGTTTAATCGGTTTGGGACCCTCGCTGTGAACTGTGAAGTAAATGAATTGAATGAGGTGTAATTGTGTTGTTAAATGCCAAACTAAAGAACTGGTGTCAGGCTGATCAAACGTAGTGATAGTGATGTGATTAATGGTGGGAGAAGGAGCGCAGTATTCCTTGACTGTTGGTCAGTCACGGTGTAACGGCCTAATAGCTGCAGGCTTATTGGGAAGCTCACAGTCCCCAAATTGTCTTTAAAATGGACATTTATGCAACTAAATGACTTTCTCTGAGAGTCCTAAATGACTCTACTGGATTACACTATCCCCACACACACACACACACACACACACACTCTCACACACTTGCTCTGACCAACTGGGAATTTAAGAGAGTTGTCATGGCAACCCTTTAGCAACACATCTGTGTGTGTCGGAGAGAGACAGTGAGAGCTGGAGAGAAAGTGTACGTACTCCCTGGCTGTGTGTGTGTGTGTGTGTGTGTGTGTGTGTGTGTGTGTGTGTGTGTGTGTGTGCGTGCGTCCGTCCGTCCGTCCGTCCGTCCTTGGTCTGGCGGGTACTGTAGGTGATTTTCCATCAGCGGCGTGATCACTGACCTCATTTCACACTGACGGATTCTGTCTCTTTTCCAAAAAGTCAGCATGTGATGGAGGGGGGCAATGGATAATGAGTGTGATGTGTGAAAGGCGACTCAGTCCATCTCCTTCATTTCCTGTCTGAGAAGGAACCTTATGTCCTTATCTATTTTTATATCCTCGTTGTAGCCGAGCTCAATCACACTGTTCCTTTATCTTGCATTGTGTGTGAATTTGTTTTAGAGCACATTTGCTCTATGAATTGGGGAACATCACACGCTTTGACTTGTTCCTGTGTTAAATTCTAATGAATGACCATACTGGACCACACTATGACTGTGACATAATTGGTTGTATTTTTATAATAAATGTTGTTTAATCTAATGATGGCCGGGTGTGACTGTGTTTATTATATTGCGTTAGCCATTCTTAGTACTTTAAAGGTCCCATGACATGGTGCTCTTTGGATGCTTTTATATAGACCTTAGTGGTGCCCTAATACTGTATCTGAAGTCTCTTTTATATACACCTTAGTGGTCCCCTAATACTGTATCTGAAGTCTCTTTTATATAGACCTTAGTGGTCCCCTAATACTGTATCTGAAGTCTCTTTTATATACACCTTAGTGGTCCCCTAATACTATATCTGAAGTCTCTTTTATATAGACCTTAGTGGTCCCCTAATACTGTATCTGAAGTCTCTTTTATATAGACCTTAGTGGTCCCCTAATACTGTATCTGAAGTCTCTTTTATATAGACCTTAGTGGTCCCCTAATACTGTATCTGAAGTCTCTTTTATATAGACCTTAGTGGTGCCCTAATACTGTATCTGAAGTCTCTTTTATATAGACCTTAGTGGTGCCCTAATACTGTATCTGAAGTCTCTTTTATATAGACCTTAGTGGTCCCCTAATACTGTATCTGAAGTCTCTTTTATATACACCTTAGTGGTCCCCTAATACTGTATCTGAAGTCTCTTTTATATACACCTTAGTGGTGCCCTAATACTGTATCTGAAGTCTCTTTTATATAGACCTTAGTGGTCCCCTAATACTGTATCTGAAGTCTCTTTTATTTAGGCCTTAGTGGTCCCCTAATACTGTATCTGAAGTCTCTTTTATATAGACCTTAGTGGTCCCCTAATACTGTATCTGAAGTCTCTTTTATATAGACCTTAGTGGTCCCCTAATACTGTATCTGAAGTCTCTTTTATATAGACCTTAGTGGTCCCCTAATACTGTATCTGAAGTCTCTTTTATATACACCTTAGTGGTCCACTAATACTGTATCTGAAGTCTCTTTTATATAGACCTTAGTGGTCCCCTAATACTGTATCTGAAGTCTCTTTTATATACACCTTAGTGGTCCACTAATACTGTATCTGAAGTCTCTTTTATATAGACCTTAGTGGTCCCCTAATACTGTATCTGAAGTCTCTTTTATATAGACCTTAGTGGTCCCCTAATACTGTATCTGAAGTATCTTTTATATAGACCTTAGTGGTCCCCTAATACTGTATCTGAAGTCTCTTTTATATAGGCCTTAGTGGTGCCCTAATACTGTATCTGAAGTCTCTTTTATATAGAGCTTATTGGTCCCCTAATACTGTATCTGAAGTCTCTTTTATATAGAGCTTATTGGTCCCCTAATACTGTATCTGAAGTCTCTTTCCCAAAATTCAGTCTTGGTGCAGAATTCCAGCCACTAGAGTCAGTCCCACAATGAGCTTTCCTTAGGATGTGCCATTTCTGTGTCTGTAGCTATTGAGGAGGAGAGGGGGGGCAAGGTGGAGGGGGGGGTGGAGTGTGGGGCGTGCCCTTGACCAACTGCCACTTTGCTCGTTTGAAAGCCATGATGTCTCTCTCTCTCGTGGGTGGGCCAAATTCACTGGGCGGGCAAAGCAGAGAAAGGGGAGGTAACCTTGCTCCTTATGACCTCATAAGGAGAAGATTCCAGATCGGCCCATCTGAGCTTTCATTTTCTCAAAGGCAGAGCAGGATACGCAGGGCTCGGTTTACACCTATCACCATTTCTAGCAATTGGGGGACCATAGGCAGGCTGGGGGAACGCATATTAATGTTAAAAAACCTCATAAAGTGAAATTTGCATGCCATGGGACCTTTAAAAGTTGGACCACAATCAACTTTTCATGCAAAACTGTAGTAAGACGCGTAACTCCTATTGTCTTCACTACTCAGAAATTGCTACATTAAATTACACTTAAAGAGCCCCTATTATCCTCCTTTTCTGCATATTTGTACTCTTGGCCTCTCCCAGAATAGGTTTACATGCTTTGATGTTCAAAACACACATTATGTTTCTCATACTGCCCATTGCTGCAGCTCATCTGCCTGAAACACCATCTGAGTTCTTGGCCCGCCTTCCTGAAAAGCCCAGTCTGCTCTGATTTGTCAGCTGGCCCACTCTGTTGTCATTGGTCAACCAAATTTAAACAAGCCACTGGGTGAGCTGTGCTTGCTCAGGCAGCACCTTTAGGCAGCACAATATGAAAAACTGGGCTGGCTTCATCAATCAGTGACATCACTAATTGAGGAATTTTAAAAAGGAATGTAGGCAGTTGACAATAAGTCTGTGGAAGAGAAAGCTCCATTTGGAGTGAAATGTGTTTGTGTGTACTTGATACTTCTATTACATTACTAAAAGATGGGACAAATCCAAAAAAAGCATGATAGGGGCTCTTTAAAATGTTTATGTTCATCAACCTGTTGCTCTGTCATGTCTTGTATACGTCTGCACTGTGAACAGTGAATTTGCAGTATGTCAAATTCATCACATTTTGACACTTTTATTCATTAATATCATATCGTTGAGATGACTATCTCAGGCTTCTCTGTGTTGGAGCATCTGTTACCCTGGGACCTCTCTCTCTGTCTCTCGCTCTTTCTCTTTCTCTCTCTCTCTCTCCTGGCTATTGATGCCTCATCTTGTGTGTTGGTGTGGTCTGTCCTCTTCAAGGTCTCCATGATGGAGAGGAGTTTGTGTGGCTTAGGTCTGTTTGGCGACACCTAGAGATGCTCAAAGTCCTTCCAGATCCATTCTGTATATATCTTGACTTTATACAGTATCTATAATTTTGTCATCCTGTTTGTCCAAACTGCACCCTTTAATAATCCATACATGACATCTATTGCATGTTTGCCTGATATTAGACAGAATCGTCCACCTGTTTCAATCTTTCTGGCCTGAAAAGAACACTAATTAAATGATTATAACTTCCATTTAGTAGATGTCCTCACAGTGTTGCATGGAACTGGAGAATACTGTTGAAACACCGTACTGTTGTTGTTTTTCGCAAATACTTTTTGATTTTTAATTTGTTTTCCAGTCCAGGAAAGTGTAAATGATCATTATTAAACCACAGAGGTGCAATTACGCTCCAAATATTCTAGGACTCTGTTTTTCTTTGGGCCTTCTGCAGTCTACTCAGTGGTTAGATTGAATAGGTTTAAATCCTGATTTTAGCTGATATTCCCTGATCCAATTCCAACAGTGCTAAACCTAGAATAACCTTCTATTTCTATTGTGATGTTTTAAGAATAGCTCTGTAACACCTGTTAATTCCAGCATCTTCTAGGCACTGTTGTGCACTTGACACTATAGTGCATGTACCTGTGTTCCTGTTTTAATCTGCACGCATTTTAATAAGACTTCTTTTTCTTTTACAAATGATTGTGACTGGTGATATCTTCTGTTGCTTAGAGGTATCTTTGTCTCTTTCTGCCCTTTCAGTTGTAACTGTGGTTGGACCATTTTGTTCTCCATGTACAAAAAAAACCCTTCACACAAAATAACATCTATGTACAGTATAAAAAATTAAATAAAAATAAAAAAATATATATAGCCTATATGTCCTCTTCGCCATCTGAATGTACCAAATCATGCTTTTGTGGCAAGCAATTCCATACTTTTGAACGGCAGTGTACACTTTTTTCACAAATTTCAACATGAGTGTGTGGCTTTCTGTGTCTGTTTTAGTATTCATGTGATGTGATACAGCTTGTTTGTTTGTATCCTTCTCAGAAAGAAGAAACATGTCCGGCTTCCAAAAAAAACGCCTCCTTAATTCTGTTTGCTAAATGGATGATGATGATTCTGACACACATTCCATCATTTCAAGTTTAATTTTGTGTCTGTCAATACAGACACAAATCTGGAGATGTATCATCAGCTTCGCAGAACAAACTGAACCTGAACCAGGCTGCTGATAAGATGTGGCATTTTCACATACAAATATCAACACGTTCATCTTCAACCGAATCCAACTCATGCGCCGTATATTGTTTTCATATTTTATATTTTATCTCTCTGTGTTAAATCAGAGATGAACCGACTCCAGCGCAGCCCCGAGGGGAGTGAGCATTGAGATTGCTTGCTCGAGGGACTCTGATTGAAGGTGCGACCGACTGCTTAAAGGACAGCAATTACAGTAAATAACACAGATGAGGTTTAGTCTTTCGCTTCGCTGCTGCAAAATTGTGACGATTTGTGTAAATCGCCATCTCTGTAGTTTCTTTGAAAGAGCATTTTCAGGATTGTGGGCAAATGGTTGACACTGCAAAAAATGTCCTCACAAGATGGCAGCTTTCTGGACAGACCCGAGGTCAGTGTCATGGCCTTTGCTTTCTGCTCGGTTCCTGCAGGGGATTTATTCTACTGTGACAGATGAAAGCCAGTTCCTGTTTATTGATCCAAAGCGCTGTTGCAGGGTCCCCGAGTGCTCGCTCACGTAAAAATGCGGACATACACATAGACGCATGTGCATAAACACTCTACACACACACAAAAGACACTCACATCTCTCTGCAACACTTTCATCGGCTGCCAGGGTGTACAGTCCACAGTACTGATGTTTTTCCTCATATAAGTGTGCACTTTGGGTATAGCTCACCTGCTTTTGAACATACATGAGAGGCCCATATACAGACCGATAGCATGAGGGAACATTTTCACCAGAGACACAAAAAGGAGCTTGTTCGGCTGAGTGTTTTGGTGCCTAATGGAATCCAAGAAGTTATCATTACACGGTGGCAAGATCAATTTGGCCGTCAGATATTTTTGGCTCCGTGCTGTGGAGCCACGTGAGTGGGTATCTGAGGAAAACTTACAAGACACACTGTAGGTGAAGCAAAGTTAAAAAAGCAAAGACTACGATGATGTACTCCACAATTCATCCGAGGTTCATCAATTTTTTTTAAAGTCACAGTAATGACAGCTGAGGCAGTTAAATTACATGCTCCATGAGTTAGGACTCCCATCCTATTGTTGGAATAGAGAAAGTACTTTCCATAACACAAATCTTCTGAAGTATAATGCCCGAGGACCGCTTTTGTTTGGCTCACTAAAATTACTTAATTTGGAAGTCGAGGCAAGGCAAGTTTATATGTATAGCACCTTTTAACAACAAGGCCATTAAAAGTGCTTTACATAAGACATAAAGGCGCTAACAAAAGAAGGACAAGACATTGATAAAAAAAAAGATTCATAGAAAGAATGTAAAAAGACACATTTAAATTGGAATTAAAATTGGAGTAAAATAAAATGGATGATAAAAATCTGCTTCAATAGAATAAGACAGGAGGATACAAATAACAGTACAGTTACAGTTTACTATAAGTAGTCCCAAGGTTAATTTAGATGTAATAAATGTGGTAGGCAATTTATTTTTGGCGCCGTTTGGCAAAAATAAAATAATATTTAAGCATATTGTAATTCAAGTGGTCTGAGAGAAAACTACATTTCTGCATCTGCTCTTGTTCTGTTTTTAGGCTTTAAAAAAATATAGCCTGTGACTGGATACTTTGGCCAATCACAGGTCATTTCAGAGAAAGAGAGCATTCCTATTGGCTGTTCTGTGACCGTGCGACAGACAGGGGAGAGGGAGAGCTGCAGGAAGAGGTCTCACTCTACTTCAAATGATGACGTTTTTTTCTGCTTTTTACCCACGGCAGCTTTAAAGGGCAACTATTATATAGCATGGGTGAAAAGAGGATCTGCAGCAATGTGCAGTACATCAAAAATATGGTGTTTTTTGAAAATTAAACCACATAAACCGATTCTGGTACAACCTCTAAATACAATTATGAACCTGAAAATGAGCATAATATGATCACTTCATTTTTCTCATACTGCCCATGTGAAAAATCAAGAAAATATGTTTACCTCATTATTATACCTCATATATTATTGATATTATTCTAATTTTGTAATTGAGTCCATGACTCCGCCAAGATTTCTGTCTTGGTTTGTGGTTTGTGACCAAAGATGAGCACAGACTTTTTATTGTTCTTCTTTGGGTTCAAAAACAGTTTTATCTTTGTTTAAAGTGGGTGGATGTGCCAAACCACCCACTGATTTGTTGTTTTTGTATGGGACCATAGTCACCTGGTGATATCGTTATAGAAATCGTTGTGTCGTCTGCATAGTTATGGTAAGATATTTTGTTGTTTTCTATAATCTTCGCTTGTGGTAGCATTGTAGCCTTGGGGAGCTCCACATGTCATTTCTGTACGCTCAGATGTTTAATTACCAATCAAATTGTCAAAGTCCCAAACAGTTTTTCAGTCTGACTAGTAATATGTTGTGTTCACCTGTGTTTTTTTTACGTTTTGGGCTATTTTTGCTTTCAGACTACTGGGGAAAAATAAACATTAAAATGTTTAATACACTTTGTCTATTTGTATAGCATTTTCCTTAATTCACCAAAAGTTAGCATTAGATAATTAATTTTTTTGCATATATAAACATTTCAGAAAACCTGTGATACATAATTATTTGTCTTAATGTAAGTAATCAAGTCTGTAAGTTTCATGGCCATATTTGTTAGTTACATTTTTTGTATCCCTTATTACCTGTACGGTCTCCCCTTCAAAACGGGACATTCAATATGGGCCTATAATTGTTCATGAGGGAGATGTCTTCATTGTTCTTTTTAAGAAGTGGTTTATTAACTGCAGTTTTCAGGGCCTGTGGGATATAACATGAGAGTAGAAGAGTGTTGACTTTTGAAAAAGCCTGTAGGGAGAATATTAAGTGAGCAGGAGGAGAACTGTAGATGTTTTATAGTTGACAGGATCCAATTGTCTTATGCTAATTGAATTGGTTTTAAGTGGACGCAATACAGACCCAATACCTGGTATGGAAGAACTGACAGCTTGTCTACTTTTCAGAATTGTGTCTATACAGAATGAGACAAATTAATTGCATCACTTAGTGAATATAAGTTTGGGGTTTGTCAGCGTGCCAACAGCAGCAAATGAGCATGTTTTTATTGCTTTGGCAATGATGTCAAAGAAGGACTGTGTTGCATTTCTGAGTTCTAAATTTAAAACAATGCAAAGTCTCTCTGTATTAATGTTATAATAAACCATGGTGGGGGAGTTTCATCACCTGCGTTTTGAAACTCTTATTAATTTTTAGCAGCGTGGCATTTCTCCATGGGGCTTTTCTTACCAGAGACTACCATCACCTTAGTGGGGGCGTCGGCCATTAATAACATTGGTCATTTTAAAACTGAAATTATCTACATTTTCATTGATTTTGACCCAAAAGATGGCAGGTGTAGAAGAGTAAGCCTTAGGTATATTTGTAGTGATACACTATTTTGATAAACTGTGATTGAGAAATGTGAACAGTTCTTTTGTGTTGCTGTCCTCAGGGTTGTCAACATGAATGTTAAAATCACCAACAATTGCTACAAAGTCAAAATCAATGCAGCTGATAGACCGACGTCTAGGAGGCCTTGAAGTAAATGGGCGATTCGTGCAATAAAAAATGACACCACAGAGAGCATCCACCGTCACTCTTCCGTTTTTGTTCGGCTACACATTGCTACCTCCACATTATGTTGCCACGGGCAACCCTGTCTCCTAAAAAGTTTAATTTAAACTGTATTTTCCAACAGAACAACCCTACAATGTGCAATGCTCGATGTTTTAAACACATGGTTAACGTTGTAAATTGAAACAAAACTGTTTGGTTAGGTTTAGAAAAACATGATGGTCTGGTGTAAAATAAGTACATTTGTTACATAATTTAAGTTATGTACGTAAATTACGTATGTGACGTAGGTTAAGTTTGCTATGTTAAAAAGTCAACGTTGACTTTGGTTTCACACGGGACACAAACAGTGGTCTTCTGGGTGAAAGTCTGTATGACCCATCCATCCACCCCGACCTCCTCCTTACATGGACTTTGATTAAAAAAGTTTTTTTGTTATATGTTAAAGACAAACGTAATCCAGGGCAAATTACGTTTCTATCTAAACAAAATTAAGAATGCAGGTTCGTTGTATGGGAACATATCTTTTTAGGAAAGAGGGCTGCCGAGGGGCGGTTTCACATCTGTAATTTTGGTTCAGATCAAACTGAAAAGTCTGATAGGACGAACCAAACAACCTAGGTGTGAAATGGCTCCATATCCCCCAGCTAGTCGCCTACTTTCTCTGTTTGCCATTTGGTACATGGCAGGTAGGTTAGTTTTTAGAGCTTTTTCAGATAAACTGCTGCCTGATGCAGCTGGTTCACTTTACTCGCTCTCCAAAACAATAAAGTTGCGGGTGTCAAACCAAAACAATGAGCTGAAAGACAAAACCAAACTGCAGAGTTGGGTGATTATTCTCTGTGAGTTTGTCGCTGCAACCTGCCTTTTTCACATTACACATATTTGATTTCATCCATTCTTGATATAAAAATGATGAATAAAGCAGTTGTAAAGTAAATTTGAACATCTACTATTTCATAATTCCCTTTGCTTAGGAAGATGGTGTGATACAATAAAAAGCTTCCAAATAGCTACTAAATGGATCTTATAGTGAGATTTTTTCACCAACTCCTAATGCAAGGTCAAAATAAAAATTAAAAAAAGCCCAATAAATGTTCTCCTGCTGCAAATATTTAATATTGAAATTGGCTCTCAAAAAGATAGAAGTACAAGAACGTGCACACACACACTCGGCCATGCTCCAGTACCACCACCCCTTCATTTCTCCACGCAGTCCACAGGTGTTGTGGGGAAGCAAATGAAAGTTGGCGTATCCAATCATGGCCTGACGTCAGGGTGCCACCCCTCCTGGTAGTGAGCCTGCTGACAGAGCGAGCCATCTGGGCAGCAGAGAGACGGCGACAGGCCCATCCATCCCTGTGCCCTGCCCTCTGGGCCTGCAGCCAGCGAGACAGACTGGGAGAGCTGGCGGGGATTAGCGCTCCTCACTCGCTTGCCAAGATGGAGCATGTTTTGATGATTCTAGCATTCAGCGGGGTCAAAAATTTGACATGTGCACAAGTCACTTTATTTAATTCAAAACGGTTGGTTTCAGCCACATAGTCTGACTGGTCACAGATGTATCCCAACTGTTGCATTAAGGCCGTAAATAATCCGTCACATTTTCACATAAATATGTGTATGTTTTTGCACTGTCTATTACCAGATGATATGAAGTAGTCAAGTGTGAGGCGCCGGGCGGGTGTGGGGATACTCACAAGCCCCCGGCTGAGCGCCGCTGTGTTGGAGTTTACCCCGGTGGACGAGAGGGTCGCCTCCCTACGCCTGCGGGTTGTGGGGGGGAAAACTCTGACTGTTGTTTGTGCATATGCACCAAACAGGAGTTCGGAGTATTCGGCCGTCTTGGAGACCTTGACTGGAGTCCTGCATGGGGCTCCAGTGGGGGACTCCATTGTTCTGCTGGGGGACTTCAACGCACACGTGGGCAATGATGGAGACACCTGGAGAGGCGTGATTGGGAGGAACGGCCTCCCTGATCTAAACCAGAGTGGTTGTTTGTTGTTGGACTTCTGTGCTAGTCATGGATTGTCTATAACGAACACCATGTTCGAACATAGGGATGCTCATAAGTGTACCTGGTACCAGAGCACCCTAGGCCGAAGGTCAATGATCGATTTCATAATCGTTTCATCTGATCTGAGGCCGTATGTTTTGGACACTCGGGTGAAGAGAGGGGCAGAGCTGTCAACCGATCACCATCTGGTGGTGAGTTGGGTCAGGGGTGGGGAAGACTCTGGACAGACCTGGTAAGCCCAAACGTGTAGTGCGGGTAAATTGGGAACGTCTGGAGGAGGCCCCTGTCCGACAGACTTTCAACTCACACCTCCGGGCGGAGCTTTTCGTGCATCCCTGTGGAGGCTGGGGGCATTGAACCCGAGTGGACAATGTTCAAAGTTTCCATTGCTGAAGCTGCGGCGAGGAGCTGTGGTCTTAGGATCTTAGGTGCCTCAAGGGGCGGTAACCCACGAACACCGTGGTGGACACCAGTGGTCAGGGAAGCCGTCCGACTGAAGAAGGAGTCCTTCCGGGATATGTTATCTCGGAGGACTCCGGAGGCAGTTGCAGGGTACCGAAGGGCCCGAAGGGCTGCAGCCTCTGCCGTGAAAGAGGCAAAGCAGCGGGTGTGGGAGAAGTTTGGAGAAGACATGGAGAAGGACTTTCGGTCGGCACCAAAGTGTTTCTGGAAAACTGTTCGCCACCTCAGGAGGGGGGGGAAGGGGGAACCATCCAAGCTGTGTACAGTAAGGATGGGACACTGTTGACCTCCACTGAGGAGGTAATAGGGCGGTGGAGGGAGCACTTTGAGGAACTCCTGAATCCGACTAATCGCCCTCTATGTTAGAGGCAGAGCTGGAGGATAACGGGGATTGTCGTCGATTTCACAGGCGGAAGTCACTGATGTAGTCAAACAACTACACAGTGGCAAAGCCCCGGGATTGATGAGATCCGTCCAGAAATGCTCAAGGCTCTGGGTGTGGAGGGGTTGTCCTGGTTGACACGCCTCTTCAACATTGCGTGGAAGTCTGGGACGGTGCCAAAGGAGTGGCAGACTGGGGTGGTGGTTCCTCTTTTTAAAAGGGGGACCAGAGGGTGTGTGCCAATTATAGGGGTATCACACTTCTCAGCCTCCCTGGTAAAGTCTACTCCAAGGTGCTGGAAAGGAGGGTTCGGCCGATAGTCGAACCTCGGGTTGAGGAGGAACAATGCGGATTCCGTCCTGGTCGTGGAACAACGGACCAGCTCTTCACTCTCGCAAGGATCCTGGAGGGAGCCTGGGAGTATGCCCAACCGGTCTACATGTGTTTTGTGGATTTGGAGAAGGCGTATGACCCGGGTCCCCGGGAGATACTGTGGGAGGTGCTGCGGGAGTATGGGGTGAGGGGGTCTCTACTCAGGGCCATCCAATCTCTGTATGACCAAAGTGAGAGCTGTGTCCGGGTTCTCGGTAGTAAGTCGGACTCGTTTCAGGTGAGGGTTGGCCTCCGCCAGGGCTGCGCTTTTGTCACCAATCCTGTTTGTAATATTTATGGACAGGATATCGAGGCGTAGTCGGGGTGGGGAGGGGTTGCAGTTTGGTGGGCTGGGGATCTCATCGCTGCTCTTTGCAGATGATGTGGTCCTGATGGCATCATCGGCCTGCGACCTTCAGCACTCACTGGATCGGTTCGCAACCGAGTGTGAAGCGGTTGGGATGAGGATCAGCACCTCTAAATCGGAGGCCATGGTTCTCAGCAGGAAACCGATGGAATGCCTTCTCCAGGTAGGGAATGAGTCCTTACCCCAAGTGAAGGAGTTCAAGTACCTTGGGGTTTTGTTCGCGAGTGAGGGGACAATGGAGCGGGAGATTGGTCGGAGAATCGGCGCAGCGGGTGCGGTATTGCATTCAATCTATCGCACCGTTGGACGAAAAGAGAGCTGAGCCAGAAGGCAAAGCTCTCGATCTACCGTCAGTTTTCGTTCCTACCCTCACCTATGGTAATGAAGGCTGGGTCATGACCGAAAGAACGAGATCCAGGGTACAAGCGGCGAAATGGGTTTCCTCAGGAGGGTGGCTGGCGTCTCCCTTAGAGATAGGGTGAGAAGCTCAGTCATCCGTGAGGAGCTCGGAGAGAGCCGCTGCTCCTTTGCGTCGAAAAGGAGCCAGTTGAGGTGGTTCGGGCATCTGGTAAGGATGCCCCTGGGCGCCTCCCTAGGGAGGTGTTCCAGGCACGTCCAGCTGGGAGGAGGCCTCGGGAAGACCCAGGACTAGGTGGAGGGATTATATCTCCAACCTGGCCTGGGAACCTCGGGATCCCCAGTCGGAGCTGGTTAATGTTGCTCGGGAAAGGGAAGTTTGGGGTCCCCTGCTGGAGCTGCTCCCCCCGCGACCCGACACCGGATAAGCGGACGAAGATGGATGGATGGATGGATGAAGTAGTCATGATTTGTCCTGTACACTTTTTGACTGACCGGTGATCTCCAAATTACCCCATGCGCATAACTTAATGAGTTCACTGGATAATAATTGAGAGGTGGAGACCGGGTGTGATGAGAAAATTCAAATGATAATTGTCTTTCCTCTTGAACTAAAAGCTTCTTTTTTTTCTCATTTGAATTCCACAGAAAAGTTTTTAAGTGATGGTGAACGCTTGCAAGTCATAAACATGGCAATGTTTCCCATTTCAACGTAGAGCCCATATGACGCAGTAAACATGTATGTAAAAACAGGAAGTGAGCCAACAGTCAGGGATTAGACAAATCCTCAATGTTCCTGTGTGCCAACAAAAATGAACTTTGGGCAAGAAGCCAATGTCATTTTTCTGAGAAATGTTTGGTTCATAAAACGTGTGTGAAATAATTTTTTGAAATAGTTGCACAGTAGTTGCATGTATGTGTCTTGTTACTAAAAAGATGACATTGGCAGTTTGTGAAAAGGTTGCCTTTCTCCTTTTTAAATAGCCTCTGTTCCCAAAACTAACAATGTTTTGTGTCTGTTTAATCCTTAATTCCAGTGTAATGTTTTAGTTTATTTGATACTTTATCATTTGACATAGGCCTGTTCAGTGGGTTTATGGGTTCATAGTGCTTTTGCTATGGTTCTGCCTGTGATGTGGGTGGTGGATTAGCTGTTCACCAGCTTAATCAAGGAGAGTACATACAGGTGGGCCTGATTAGGTCCTTTCAGCAGGGAGGGGCTGGGCACTCTAAAATAATTCTGCAGTGAATTACATTTTTATTTTATATACTGTATATAATATTTGGAGTTCCAATTGTTGTGGGTGCACATATATGTATAAATCAGGGCTGTGGTCCTTGAGTCTGGACTCTTGTTGTCTCGGACTTGTCTTGAACTCGTTGGTATTTGGACTTGGACTTGTCTCGGACTTGCCAAATATTCTAGTTGGTCTCGACCGAATCCAGCACTATATGCTTTTTTTTTTTAAGTTCAAGAATGTGAACATGTCAGTGTTTTTTAGTGACACCTGTGTTGCTTGTTATTTGTCACATTTTCCATCGGCAGCCCAGAATGGTCTCGTTACACCAGATTAAAAAGACGCAACATCTAATATGTAAAGTTGCACTTCAGCTTAATGTGAATTAAACAATGTGGCCTAATTTGATCCATTCTTTCTCGGTTATGACGGTCTCTCATTTGGACTTGGTCTTGACTTGGACTCTAACCTTTTTTGGACTCGGTCTTGACTCGTTCTTGACTAGTCTTGGTCTTGCAATTGTCTTGGACTCAACAAAAGTGGACTTGACTACAGCCCTGGTATAAATAGTAATGTCAGCAGTAACTGTTCTATCTAAATGTAATGGTATTTTCTGATACAGAGTGTTAAGGTTGCGCTTTTCAGTTTAGCTCACCGAATATCGTGTCATCTGTGCAGGTGATAGGGTCCAGTTAGGTGAGGCTGAGAAGTTGAAAGGGCCTTCACAATAAGAGGACGATAGAAAGGATGTGGCAGCTTGCTGTGAGATTGCCGTTTTATATTTGTTATTTCTGCCTCAGTTTAATCTAGTTTTTTTTGTATTTCCCAGGTTTTATTTTGTGCCATTTGTCTGAGAATTCCTCAAAACGCCCCACCACCTCATCATGAGGTGGGGTCATTACTCTGGAGAGATCCTCTGCTGTTCTCCAGTCTTGTTCTCCCTGACTGTTGTTCGAGCAGACAAAGTGATGGATATACCCATAGATTTGTGTTTTGTTCACTTAGTCAGATATGGAACAGAAGGCTCTCTGTGACATTTACCCACAATACTGTTCTTCACACCACCACCGACTGGACTCCCACTCTCTCAAAGTGAAGATGGAAGATTGTTTCAACAGTTTGTTTGGACGTACAACACAACCTTCCCAACAAATAGCCACCCGCTGACTAAAAATGGCTGAATACTGTTATTTACCAGCAGCACACAGGATGTGAATGTGGTGGCTGAGAGGCGGAGAGAGACAGGAGTGGTTCATCAGGACAGCGGGGAGCACCTGCGCCCACCTAGCACTGTGTGTGTGTGTGTGTGTGTGTGTGTGTGTGTGTGTGTGTGTGTGTGTGTGTGTGTGTGTGTGTGCGCGCACACGTGCGAGCGAGAGTGTGTGTTTCACTAGTGTGAGTGCAAAAAGCCGTTTTCAAGAAAGTGACAAGTTAAATTATTGTCCTTTACTCTATTATAGTGTGCCTACATTGCATCAGTACAAACTGCTGGATGACTCCCTAAATTGAGAAACATTATAATTACACCAGCAGTTAACACCAGAGTTTGGAGGGTATCATACACCAGAAATACTTTTGGCTCTGTAAAACTAATGTTGCGCCAGTAGACAACAGTTTTGCGTAACTTGTGTCCATCTGATGTGTAAACTTAACATGGTCTCCTGCGGTTCCTGCGATCACAACACCACAGTTAGATGTTAAAGTTAGCCCAGTTGCCAGGAAGCCCACCTACTGAAGAGCTATTAGAGCCATGTTAAAGATGTCAGTGTTTTCACACATAGCAGTGTTTAGATTAACATGAACAAAGGAAGCTTTCAGAAGGTTATTTCTGCTATCATGTGGCAGCAAGCTCTCACGTTCCATTGTAATAAGCCTGAAGACGGAAGCCACTGGCTAAAAACTGGTTTCCATTAGGAATAGGTGATCAAACCATTACGGCACAAACAGACTACTGCCTATTGTATCAAAGTACATATGATTGATTTGATCTTTAATTAAATTAGGAAAAATAATTAGATTTTTTCATTTAGTCATCAATCTAAATATGGATCTAAGACACAATTGAAGTCACCCCAATTACTAGTAACTTGGAGTAACTTGAATTGAAGAAGGAATAAGTAAAAAAGAAAAAAGGTGGGGGAGAGGGGGGGGTTAGGGTTCATCCCTCTCTCTCTCTCTCTCTCTCTCTCTCTCTCTCTCTCTCTCTCTCTCTCTTTTCTCGACCTGACAGTCGTAACAGACTTGAGTGGCCAAATGCTCACATTCAATGGCGTCTGGCACTTTGGAGAGGTGTTCTCTTCACGGATGAACCCTAACCATAAGCATAACACCAGATACTGACCGGAAATTTTGCAACCCTAGTGTAAAACCAATATGCATTATGTCAAAGCAAAACAATAAATAAAAAAATAAAAAACATCCATGGGACGAATGTTGCCATATTCTCCTGTCTGTGTATCCTTTTCTCTCTTATAAAGCCATAGACAGGGTTACAGATGAAGGGTTGCATCATAAACCAGAAACATGTTACTGCCTTCTTTCTGTCTCTTTTCATCAACATGCAGCCACAGCAGAGTCAGGTAATATTCCACATTGTGGTAATTGGAATATGCCCACTGAGTTTGAAAGTTCAGAGTTCCTGCGGGCCAACGCAAACCAACTAAAAGTTTCTTTTAGCCAGCAGAGCAATTTGTAGTGTAGCGTAGCGGCCATTTCCCACTGTCATCACAACACTCTCCCCTCACTGCTGCGTCGCTTCTATAAGAACCCCAAGGAGCAGCAGAGTGTAACAGCTGAATAGAAGTGTACACATCTCTAAGCCGCCTGCTATCCCCTGAGAGGAGACTGCACACACATAAACACACACTTATTCTCTCTCTAATGCATGTGCACATTCACCCTTACACAACTTTGATAATAAGCACACATAGTCTGAAACACTCACATGCACACATGTGAAGGCTGCACCTCCATACCTGGACATAGAAATGCTGGCAAATACAGTGCATTTTCTTCATAAACAACCACACACACACACACACACACACACACACACACACAAACACACACACACACAGTGTAAAGGCAGGTGGACATTTTGCTTTCTTGCCTGTCAGTCAACATTCCCTCTCACAAATCTTAGCTTGCTTTAGCGCATGACGGCCCATCTGCATGCCGTTACCGTGGGTTCCGACACTAATGGAGTCATTTCACCAAGCAATAAACTGTAGGGGAACATTAGCACCCAAGATGCAGTCTAACAACGCACTAAACTGACGGGTGCCGACGCGCTGCGCATCGCTGAAAGCACCTCGGGGGCGAGGCAATGGAACAATCATTCCAAATATTAATATTCTGTAGTTTCTCAGAGATGGATGAAAATATGAAGAGGAAAGCTGGGGTATAATGTACATATAACCTCAGTCAATCACACACATCCCCTATAGTGGAGTGGAACATTACTCATACCAATGTGCTTATACATGCACTTACACACATTTGATCGAGCATGTGCATGTTACTCTTACTTTTGATTTGAGGGAATATGGTGCAAAGCCACAATCAGGCATTGTTGCACTGTTCCATTTTAATTGACTATTTTCTTAACCTAGCTCTAAATAGTACAGTGTGTCTGTACATTAGCTCGTCCATCAATCACAGTAATCCCACTTACTCTATAGGTTCTAGGCAACTGAAACTACTTGGTTAAGGTTAAGAAAGCAATCATATTGACTGTTAATAGGAGACAGGACTAAGTTAAAAGGATTTTTTTGAATTTGTCATGCTACTTTTGAACTTCTGAAACTTTAAGAAACAGACAAGCACGCCCACCTCGCAGATGTTTAAAGGTGTGAAAGTAACGACTCTCTCAAGCTCTTTTTTAACCGTTTACTTCCGTCACTTTACTGCCTGTACACGACGAGTGCAACACTGAATGTCTTCTAGGAGTTTTTGGCTGATGGTGGCAAAGTAAATCCTGTAGATCCCATCTGAATAGAAGCCACTGCTTCAGTTAATTACTTGAGAATTACTTTTTTGAGCCAAAGGCTTTCATTTTTGCACAATAATTCAATAAGTTTTTTTTTAAATGAACAACACAATCCATTCTCACTCCCAACTTGTTATAAAAATACGGTCAGTGGCCCTGCAAAAGTTAACGTTGACTTATTTTAATTTACATAATGTACTTTATTCAAGTCACATACGGAACATAGTTAACTTACGTTCATAACTTAGGTAATAACATACATATTTTATCCCAAACCATGAACTTTTTGTTACCAAATCTAGTAGTTTTGTTTGAATTCACAACGTTAACCACGTTAAAAAATTATGCTAAAGGGGCCCTGACGTAGCGTTGGGAGTTGCGAGTTGGGAGTGAGAATAGGCATGGTCCTTACAAAGACAGAAACACAGAAAGATGCACACACACAAACTCACATGTGGTTGATTCATTTCAAACTTGTGCCTCCAGATTCCCCTCTGTGTGTTTATGGCCCTGATTGCATGCCTTTAACATGTTGACACTCAATATAATCCGTCCCTGCAATTAGACAAGAGCCCAACACCATAAGCAAAAATAGAGGCAGAGTGATTAAAACAGGAAAATCCAATCAAACATGCTTCTTATGTCAGTGTACATTCACTGATGGGGTGGCGGCTGCACATATAGGATATAATACAGTAACAATTACCCTCTCACGTTCTGTCAAACACACAAACAGGCGTCCACGCACGAGTAAGTGTACAACCGAACGCACACATTACACGATCACAACAATACTAATTAATCCAGATATCTTTTACCACACAGGATATCCTTGGCTTTCATCCCCTCCTCAATTAGATTGAACTTCCTACTGTTATGTTAGTGTTTGGATTAGGAGGAATTATGGAGGAATGCTAATGTTTGAAATCCTCCTTTGCCTTTGACTTACTGCATCAGGCGCTTGACAGCTATCTTGGCTTTTATAAGGAGAAGTGTGTATTTCCTTGTGAGCGTGGATCTGAATGAGTGTTTATGCTGCACAAACGCGTTAGCTAAACCTTCACTACGTGCTGGCACCTTCATTGACTCTTGGTAAATACACTGGCTTCATTCAGACCTTGCATCACTCTCCCAGCTGCCTTTGTTTCCGCACTCCCGAGCTGAGGTCAAAATGAGAGCTAACGATTGTTTCTTTGCAAACTTTGACCTGGTTTTTATTTCCTTTGGGACTCTGACAACAAAGACGTTAACTTGATTCTTGATAATCACATAAGTCACTATATAGCTGACGTTTTCTCTGCGTCAGCTAGTTGGCCTAGCTCAGTGGTTCCCAACCTGGGGGTTAGGATTCCCAAGCGGGTCGCGAGATCATTTCCGGGGATCGAAAGATTTGTGGTTTGTGGAGAAAAAAAAAAACAACAACATTAAATTAAAATAACATATTTTAAACTGGGGAATGTTTTCCCCCAGAACCACCGGTCTAGCAGAAGTAAATTCATATCAGCCATATACTGCAGGCCTATACACTATGTTAATTATCAAACCTGCTGAACTTCCAAGGTAATTACATGGTTGTGACTGAAAGATAAAGTTTCCAGGTCAACGATTCATCTTAAGGGCAGACTTACTTAAATAATAACCACAGCCTGGACCCTTAAGCATGATTTATGCGGAAGCTCCTGCAGAGCTTTGGCCGTAGCCTACGTAAGTGGCCTGAAGTTTATACTTTTGTGTTGGCGTGTGCGTCCATCTCTTTCAGAGAATAGCAGGGCCGGCATGTGTGTTTGTGTGTGTGGAGAGTGTGTGGTAGAGCAGTGAGAGAGTGACGGCGATTAGCTTTGGAGCGAGTAGCGACTCTAGAGTCATAGTGAGAGAAACAAAGTGTCTCCCCTGTGCTTTCTGACCACGGTCAAAAATCTTTAGCAGGAAAAGTGAACCCTCTCTTTAATTTCATGTTGTTTATGGAGTAGGAGAACCAGGAAATGAGTAGGGCCAAATGCAACGTTAGCAAGCCACAGCCAAGCGAAGTGCGTCCCTCCAAGGTGTAGTGAAATTTTTTGAGAGGTTTACATCAGGCTACGGCGTAGGGTCCGTGTCTCCACGTAGCTACATACGTAGCCACGGCGTAGATTTAGCGCAGAAGCATAAATCCCGCTTTACCAGAACCGTTTGGCTGCAATGCCTAGCCCAACGAGAAATATCGCATTCAACTCATTGTTTTGTCAGTCCCGGTAGCTGACTCCTGATTAAATGGGAACTGCACCCACACAGGTCCTTTCAGTTGTTCTGGCTGATTAGACCTCAGTTCAGCTATTCTGGGAATTATGTGAAATCACCAGACTCCATGTTCTAATAAGTCTAAGTTGTCCTTGACCTTTTTCACGGGAGACATTTTGACTTTATGTCATTGCAGGAAAAGCACCGGTGTAACTAATAACATTAATGATGGCTTCCTTCTACTCAAGTCTGCCAGTAAACCATGAGAGTGGACCAGTGTGCACCAGGGCCTGGAGCTAGTGCATGTAAGAGGAACGCACACCTAATCCTAACACGTACTGTAAAAGTATCATTTTTAATTATTACTTTAATTGGTTACACCCGTGTTTGACGAGCACAGATGTCATCCACAGGAAACGCCTATTGAGATCAAGCAGCATCCTCCGGTCCTGAAAAATGAAGCCACCGCAGAAAAGCGAGTCCAAAAGCGAGTCAGTCCCCAAAACCCCCACGTTAAAATGATAACTTTAGCAGAATTAAATATGTTTACAATGGTACAAAATACGGTTTTGTCTCTGTGTTTTAAAAAAAATGTACCCGTTTAAATTATATTCAGGCTTAAAGTACTGCATAATTAAGGGTGTTCGCTTTGAGTGACAGGTGGGCTGCCATCACAGGAGTATATAATAACACTGAAACTAAATAGTAAATTAAAGCCTGGTTTTACTTAATTTCAATAAATACATTACATTAAAGGCAACACATTCAAAATTGTCCAGCATAAGTCAGGGGAAAAGAAGAAGGTTTTAGGTTTTTTGGTTAGCAAACTTGACCTCTAAAACGAGTGGAGGATATTCATACACTGTTTGGCAAAAAATACAACTGCATTTCCAAAGCCTTATGGGATACAGCATGGTGTAACTGTATGATCTTAAATTTGCTTTGCTTTTAGTTGCTAAGCTAGCCAATGAGGTACTAAACACCTGGTACTGGTTACATGTTGTGATTTGTAGAGTCACAGCGTGTACAAAAAACAACGTAACATGAGACACAGCCATCTTCTAACCGTAAACAAACCGGGAACTATATTCTCAGGCGGAAGAATATAGTACTTGGGCGGAATGATTTGCTTTGCATTAAGCCTGTCTGAGAATATAGTTACGTTGTTTTTTGTACATGCTGTGACTCTACAAATCACAACATGTAAATAGGAACATGTTGGTGTTATTTTGTCACTTATTCGGAGCAGTAGGATTACTGGAACCAGTCACCTGCATGTTCTGTGCTGGCCTGATGCCGCTGGAGCCGTCAGACAGCCTTACAGCACGCATGGAGATGAGAAGGGTATGTATCGACTTGTCTAACTCTGGGGGTTACGGTATAAGACAAAGTCCCAATAAGTCGCCGTGTTCCTTTAAAATGTCACTGGATATCATGTCACAATGACGGTTGACCCAGGGCACTTACGTGGACATTACCTGATTTGAAGTGGCTATTAAATCTGAGGTATGGGCTTACTTAGATCAGTGGTTCTCAACCTTTTTGAGTCGTCCAGGCTCTGTGGATTTTTGATACGTTTTGTGACTTTTTCTCTCCCCCTGACCTGCCTTCAGACCCCTTTCTGTGTTCCAGGACCTCCTGATTTACACATGAAGCTCTCAATATAACACATGAAATGTACCAAACTCACACAGCAATGTAAACAACCATTCCCCAGTTTAGAATCCCACAAACATGTTGGTGCCTTTCTCTTTTTCCAGTGTTTGTGCTAAACTAAGCTACCACACAGAGATGAAATTGTTATCAAGCCTCTCAAGACAGCAGTGTCGGAGATTTCAGGTGAGGTGGAGGTCGGTTCTCTGCTTTAAGGCAAGGAGTTCAACATTGTAGCCTCCAATTCCTTCAATGTCAAGATGCTGTTAACGTGAAAACATAAACACCTACAGTACAGGCCAAAAGTTTGGACACACCTTCTCATTCAATGCGTTTCCTTTTTATTTTCATGACTATTTACATTGTAGATTCTCACTGAAGGCATCAAAACTATGAATGAACACATATGGAATTATGTACTTAACAAAAAAGTGTAAAATAACTGAAAACATGTCTTATATTTTAGATTCTTCAAAGCAGCCACCCTTTGCTAATTGTTAATTAGGGAAAAAATTCCACTAATTAACCCTGACAAAGCACACCTGTGAAGTGAAAACCATTTCAGGTGACTACCTCATGAAGCTCATTGAGAGAACACCAAGGGTTTGAAGAGTTATCAAAAAAGCAAAGGGTGGCTACTTTGAGGAATCTAAAATATAAGACATGTTTTCAGTTATTTCATACTTTTTTGTTAAGTACATAATTCCATATGTGTTCGTTCAGAGTTTTGATGCCTTCAGTGAGAATCTACAATATAAATAGTCATGAAAATAAAGAAACACATTGAATGAGAAGGTGTGTCCAAACTTTTGGCCTGTACTGTATATTAAATTCAACACGAGCACCCTCTTAACCTCACACCCCCTCCTCCCCACCACAGCGAGATTGGAGGTTCTCCTCTCCAGGACAATGCTGGTAGAGATCAAATGAGCCTTTGAGCTGCCTTGATCTCTGCTTTTCTCCTTTGGTTCTCTCCTGTTCTTCCTCGCCTCTCTATCTCTGGTCCAGGAGGCGCAGCATTGTGGATTTTAGGTCCGCAGGTCGATAGCGGGCCTCGGATCCTGTCGGGATTCAGGGTTTATTGGTTTTATAGACAGAGAAAGTGTGTGTCCGCAACATCAAACGGAGAGCCTAGGTCTGTGCTGGGGAAAAACTACCATGAAAATGGTTGCAGTTCTCCCATGATCGCTCATGAGAGGGACTGAGTGAGATATGCTAATGGGTCCTGAAAACTCTGCGTGTGAGTCCCTCTGCACTGTGGGTATTTCTCTGTCAGTGCCTGCTTCCTCAAAAACACACTATATACCTTCTTTGCTTTGTATCAGTTTTTCATATTCACACACACAGACACACACACACACTCACACACACAAACGTAGCCATTCCTTCCACTCCCTCCAGCCTGCAACGTGTCTCCCTTGTCACCTACTGACACCATCCTCTAAACCTCCAGTCTGCCAGCCGCCTTGAATTATTCATCTAATATGCCCATTTGACAAAGCCAGCTGTTTGCCAAACATTACAGGCGAGAAAAAAGTGATAACTGTCTCTCAGTCTCACTCCTTCACATCCTGTTATTGTCTTTTCCTCTCCCTCAGCTCTGCCTTCCGCTACTCTTTCTCATCTTTTCGCACAAATGCCACATTCCCCTTCCGTTTATTGGCATTCGCTGTCACAGTGATTTGCTTAAGTGGATGTGACAGGCAGCGAGCCTTGTTCACGCATCTTATGAAAGCCATACATTTGCTTCAATAGAATTTCATTTCATCTCATTTCTTGCTGCTTCTTTTGCATGCTGTTTGACCGTGAGAGAGTGCTTTTTCTTCACTGTTATAGTGTTTATTCCCCTGTTTTGTCACTGATAAAATATGTAAATTGCAGCCCTGGAAAAACGTAGGTCTCTTTGCTTTTGGTAATCAGCACCTACCATTGCGTAAACAAAGAAATTACTTCTGTAGGTGTCATCATGGTTGAGCATTACAGGCACTGCTTGACTGGTGCTGCTTGACCCAGCTTTGAGTGCCAAAATGCTCTTCTCTCTCATCCGTATTTCAGTGCACTGAGGGTGTTCTGTAATAATCCCAATTTGTGAACATGCAGGCACCACTCTGCCATTTCCAAGCACTGTAATCGTCAGTCACATTCTGCTAAGGTGTTGGATCATGACAGCCTGAAATGCTATACATGAGCCTGCAGAAGCTATCTTCTTTGCTGCTGGAGTACTTTTATTTCCACTGAAACTCAGCTCCGCTACCACAGTTTTCTAAATGTACGGCTGCTCTCAGCACTAAAAGGCTTTCAGTGAGTCATACTTTTCAGAATTTGACCTTGAGTTGGCTGCTTCAACCCGAGGTGCAGTCTAAGAATTTTTGGCCCCTGGCACCTTAATTATGAACACACTAGAATAGCGACGTGTACATAGGATATTATTTGAAAAATAGTCGATGCAGACAGTAAACATGCTGCCAATACTGCGCTGGCTTTGGCTCAAGTATACAACATTTGTTACATATTGAAATAAATTTTACTTAGTTTTCAAGAAATTAATAGTCCTATTGTAAAACATGAAATTTTCCATGTTTTTTTAAATTATACAGCAGGTCAAGGTGCTATATAAATACTGAAAGAAACAAATATAACGCTCAATCCACAGAAAAATGCACAAAGCCTGAAATCAAATTCTGTCCCTTTAAACGGACTTCTGTACAGTTTTGATGTCACAAATATACTATATATAGAAAGTACCGCTATAGTGCCGCTACAGTCATTCCCCGGCTGCAATAGCTGTGCAAAAACTCCAAGAGCGCAGATGCGGAAGACCCGGAAACACTGACCAATCAGAGCAGACTTGTGCTTTTTCGGAAGGGGGGGCTTAAAGAGGCAGGCGCTCAAACGGAGGGTGAATAGAGGTATATTCAGACAGACAGTATGAGAAAAAGAATGTGTTTTTGAACATTAAAGCATGTTCTAGTAAATGCAAAATACAAATATGTACCTGGAAATCATAGGTCCCATATAGCATAATATGGGACCTTTAAATCCAGTTTTAATATACTTCTTTTTGGACCTGCAAATCACCAGATGAAAAACTGCTACATCTCCATTAAGTGTTTGCATTAGAGCTGAAGATCTTTGCCTGAACCCGACGGGACCCGCGCGAAAATTGATGCTGAGGAGGTGAAACGGAGGCTGGCCTCTGGAGGACTTATTTTATTTCTTTGTTCCAACTTCCAAGTGGCCTATAGCCTACGTTAGTCATGAATAAAAGATGTAAACAATGTATAAATCACTCATTCTTGACAAAAGGCAAAAGAGCTGTGTGCGTGCGCACATTTGAATAATGTCGGACTGTAAACGGGTTTGGGCTTTTAAAAAGCTGTCGATCAAAATGTACTTGTCGGGCTCGGGCCTTGTCGGGCCTAACTTTTAAGGCCCGATTACAGCTCTAGTTTGCATTCTGGACGGCATGCCGACAAGGGACTTATCAGTGACCTTTAAAAAACGGTGTCTGCCTGTGATGTGTGTGTGCGTAGAGGATGTGTGTGTGTGTGAGGAGCTGGTAGATAGATTTCGTTATCTTTGGACTGAGCCAGACTAGCAGCTGTTTCCCCCTGTTTCCAGTCTTTGTGTTAAGCTAACTGGCTGAGTGGCAACAACCATCTAATCTAACTCTCAGCAAGTAAGCGAATAAGTGTATTTTCCAGAATGTCAAGCTATTTCTTTTAAAGAGAGTGTGTGTTAACCTCCAGAGGCGTTGAGTTTGGCCCTTAGAGCCTAGGAGGCTCTCCGGCTTAGCCCTCCATTTACAACAAAACCCTGCTGCTTCTCTCTCTTCCTAATGAGGGCTGGAGGGATGTATCGGGCCTTTAGCTGTTTTCTCTTCTCTCTCTCTCTCTCTCTCTCTCTCTCTCTTTCTCCCTCCTACACTGCAGTCAGGCAGGCAGTGTTAAATATCTTGTCTTATTTTTTTCCTCCATCCTGCCATCAATTTCAAGCTGTTCTCCTCTCATTTACAATAGTGCCGCACCATCCATGATATCAGGATGCACATCAGCTGCCAAACCTTTTACTCATCTCGCTAGATGCAAAGAGAAGCGGATGAACAGGTTTCGCCGCAACACATGTGCAAACCAACCTGACGCTCCCTCCGTGCATTATTTGATTCAATTTCATGTACCATAAAACTCTAATAATAGCAGAATCATTTATGTTTGCTTTTTTTTTTTTCTCCTCTTTCTTGTCAGTCCTAATGGCGTTGTGTTACCCCTCCATCCCAACCGCCTGTTTTCATCCTGACATTAAGCTGCAGAAGAGGCTGGATGGACATTAACGTTCTCAAAAGCAGATCATAGCAGAGGTAAACCCGTCTAAAGGGAGATGTATGTATGCAAAACACAGCGCTCCACTGCTCTCTATAGGCTTGTTCACGACACTGCATCACTTTAATCCCCCAGGAGTCATGTGTCTGTGCACTCAATTGTCCAACATGTTTGTCCTGTTAGAAAGATCAAATGAGCCCTGGCAGGCAGCTAATAGCTAATAAATCACTCTCAAAATCATCTGGATAGAAACATGTTTTTCAAGATGAACACAAGGCTGTAAATGTGGCTGAAAAAGACATTTTGGAGAATTATTATTCTCTCTTCACTGTGAATGAATATGAATGGACTCCAAAATACTGGCCTACGAATATTATGGTGCACTTTATGGTCAAAAGTATGTGGACACTCTATTATTACACGTTCAAGTGATTGTTTGATGTCTCATTCCAAAACAGACAGATTTCTGTGAAGGTTTTAGAATCTGCTTCCATTCATACACCAGAGAAATAGGTTACCAGTGGTGGAAGACATATTCAGATCTTTTACCGAAGCGTTTATGTGTGTATGTGTATGCATATGTATGTGTATATGTAGATATACACTTTTTTTTTATATATATATATATATATACAAACCTATATCTGTACATTGTAGTCCTATGTGTAGTCGTAACATGATTATGGTGGTAGGAAAGATGAAAAAAAAGAAGGTTCTGCTGCACAATTATGTATTCATTTTTTTAGATGTTCTCTAATCTTTGCTTTCTTTGTAAAACATTGGATCATTTTTAACCTTAGCGATTTACTATAAATAAAACTATCTGAGAGAATCTGATTTTTTTATATATGCATTAGGTTGAGAATCACAAGTTTAATCTTTGTATTTTATAAGCTTATGTGTTTTTGCATGTGAAATCTTAATCAGCAAAGTAACTACAGTGGTCAAATACATTTAGTGCAGTAAAAAGTAGAATATTTCTTTCTAAAGTGTAGTGCATCAAAAGTATAAAGTATAAAATGGATATACTCAAGCAAAGTACAAGTACCTGAAAATTGTATTAGTATTAGTACGTGAGAAAATAGTCCTTAGTTACTTGCCACCAGTTAAGGTCCGCCACTGATGGTGCGTGATAAGGCCATATATATCCATCCATCCATCCATCCATCTTCGTCCGCTTATCCGGTGTCGGGTCGCGGGGGGAGCAGCTCCAGCAGGGGACCCCAAACTTCCCTTTCCCGAGCAACATTAACCAGCTCCGACTGGGGGATCCCGAGGCGTTCCCAGGCCAGGTTGGAGATATAATCCCTCCACCTAGTCCTGGGTCTTCCCCGAGGCCTCCTCCCAGCTGGACGTGCCTGGAACACCTCCCTAGGGAGGCGCCCAGGGGGCATCCTTACCAGATGCCCGAACCACCTCAACTGGCTCCTTTCGACGCAAAGGAGCAGCGGCTCTCCGAGCTCCTCACGGATGACTGAGCTTCTCACCCTATCTCTAAGGGAGACGCCAGCCACCCTCCTGAGGAAACCCATTTCGCCGCTTGTACCCTGGATCTCGTTCTTTCGG
This sequence comes from Perca flavescens, assembly GCF_004354835.1. NCBI lineage: Eukaryota > Metazoa > Chordata > Actinopteri > Perciformes > Percidae > Perca > Perca flavescens. The sequence continues at coordinate 19,491,817 of NC_041351.1, read as the reverse complement.
TCATGACCCAGCCTTCATGACCATAGGTGAGGGTAGGAACGAAAACTGACCGGTAGATCGAGAGCTTTGCCTTCTGGCTCAGCTCTCTTTTTGTCACAACGGTGCGATAGATTGAATGCAATACCGCACCCGCTGCGCCCGATTCTCCGACCAATCTCCCGCTCCATTGTCCCCTCACTCGCGAACAAAACCCCAAGGTACTTGAACTCCTTCACTTGGGGTAAGGACTCATTCCCTACCTGGAGAAGGCATTCCATCGGTTTCCTGCTGAGAACCATGGCCTCCGATTTAGAGGTGCTGATCCTCATCCCAACCGCTTCACACTCGGTTGCGAACCGATCCAGTGAGTGCTGAAGGTCGCAGGCCGATGATGCCATCAGGACCACATCATCTGCAAAGAGCAGCGATGAGATCCCCAGCCCACCAAACTGCAACCCCTCCCCACCCCGACTACGCCTCGATATCCTGTCCATAAATATTACAAACAGGATTGGTGACAAAGCGCCAGCCCTGGCGGAGGCCAACCCTCACCTGAAACGAGTCCGACTTACTACCGAGAACCCGACACAGCTCTCACTTTGGTCATACAGAGATTGGATGGCCCTGAGTAGAGACCCCTCACCCCATACTCCCGCAGCACCTCCCACAGTATCTCCCGGGGACCCGGTCATACGCCTTCTCCAAATCCACAAAACACATGTAGACCGGTTGGGCATACTCCCAGGCTCCCTCCAGGATCCTTGCGAGTGAAGAGCTGGTCCGTTGTTCCACGACCAGGACGGAATCCGCATTGTTCCTCCTCAACCCGAGGTTCGACTATCGGCCGAACCCTCCTTTCCAGCACCTTGGAGTAGACTTTACCAGGGAGGCTGAGAAGTGTGATACCCCTATAATTGGCACACACCCTCTGGTCCCCCTTTTTAAAAGAGGAACCACCACCCCAGTCTGCCACTCCTTTGGCACCGTCCCAGACTTCCACGCAATGTTGAAGAGGCGTGTCAACCAGGACAGCCCCTCCACACCCAGAGCCTTGAGCATTTCTGGACGGATCTCATCAATCCCGGGGCTTTGCCACTGTGTAGTTGTTTGACTACATCAGTGACTTCCGCCTGGGAAATCGACGACAATCCCCGTTATCCTCCAGCTCTGCCTCTAACATAGAGGGCGTATTAGTCGGATTCAGGAGTTCCTCAAAGTGCTCCCTCCACCGCCCTATTACCTCCTCAGTGGAGGTCAACAGTGTCCCATCCTTACTGTACACAGCTTGGATGGTTCCCCTTCCCCTCCTGAGGTGGCGAACAGTTTTCCAGAAACACTTTGGTGCCGACCGAAAGTCCTTCTCCATGTCTTCTCCAAACTTCTCCCACACCCGCTGCTTTGCCTCTTTCACGGCAGAGGCTGCAGCCCTTCGGCCCTTCGGTACCCTGCAACTGCCTCCGGAGTCCTCCGAGATAACATATCCCGGAAGGACTCCTTCTTCAGTCGGACGGCTTCCCTGACCACTGGTGTCCACCACGGTGTTAGGTGGGTTACCGCCCCTGAGGCACCTAAGATCCTAAGACCACAGCTCCTCGCCGCAGCTTCAGCAATGGAAACTTTGAACATTGTCCACTCGGGTTCAATGCCCCCAGCCTCCACAGGGATGCACGAAAAGCTCCGCCCGGAGGTGTGAGTTGAAAGTCTGTCGGACAGGGGCCTCCTCCAGACGTTCCCAATTTACCCGCACTACACGTTTGGGCTTACCAGGTCTGTCCAGAGTCTTCCCCACCCCTGACCCAACTCACCACCAGATGGTGATCGGTTGACAGCTCTGCCCCTCTCTTCACCCGAGTGTCCAAAACATACGGCCTCAGATCAGATGAAACGATTATGAAATCGATCATTGACCTTCGGCCTAGGGTGCTCTGGTACCAGGTACACTTATGAGCATCCCTATGTTCGAACATGGTGTTCGTTATAGACAATCCATGACTAGCACAGAAGTCCAACAACAAACAACCACTCTGGTTTAGATCAGGAGGCCGTTCCTCCCAATCACGCCTCTCAGGTGTCTCCATCATTGCCCACGTGTGCGTTGAAGTCCCCCAGCAGAACAATGGAGTCCCCCACTGGAGCCCCATGCAGGACTCCAGTCAAGGTCTCAAGAAGGCCGAATACTCCGAACTCCTGTTTGGTGCATATGCACAAACAACAGTCAGAGTTTTCCCCCACAACCCGCAGGCGTGGGGAGGCGACCCTCTCGTCCACCGGGTAAACTCCAACACAGCGGCGCTCAGCCGGGGCTTGTGAGTATCCCCACACCCGCCCGGCGCCTCACACCCTGGGCAACTCCGGAGAAGAAAAGAGTCCAACCCCTATCCAGGAGTATGGTTCCAGAACCGAGACTGTGCGTGAGAGGTAAGCCCCACCAGATCTAACCGGTAGCGCTCCACCTCCCCCGCACCAGTTCCGGCTCCTTCCCCCACAGAGGTGACGTTCCACGTCCCCAGAGCCAGCGTCTGCCGCCCGGGTCTGGTCCGTCGAGGCCCCTGACCTTCACTGCCACCCATGTGGCATCGCACCCGACCCCAACGGTTCCTCCCACAGGTGGTGGGCCCATGGGCTGGAGAGATGGGAGCCACGTAGCTTGTTCGGGCTGTGCCCGGCCGGGCTCCGTGGCAAACCCGGCCACCAGGCGCTCGCCGACGAGCCCGCCGTCTGGGCCTGGCTCCAGACGGGGGCCCCGGGCTTCCTCCGGGCAGGGTCACTCCATCTCTACCTTGCTTCTTCATTGGGGTTTTTGAACCATTCTTTGTCTGGCCCCTCACCTGAGACCACTTTGCCTTGGGAGACCCTACCAGGAGCACAAAGCTCCAGACAACACAGCCCTCAGGTTCACAGAGACACACAAACCTCTCCACCACGATAAGGTGATGGTTCACGGAGAATCACAAGGCCATATATAGTCTGGCTTATAGTCGGCATTCCAGTTCATCCCAAAAGTGTGGGATGGGGTTGATGTCATGGACAGGCCACATATCTTTGACCATATAGTAATTATACTCTATCAAAAGATGTTGAAGAACTTGTTGACAGCATTAATGAAACTCATAAGTGATGGACAAGTTACTGAAATGAAATGAGTTTTAATTAATGTACTTACTTCATTTCGGCAACAGTCCTTCACCCCTCATTTATTCTAAATCAGGATATTAAAAGAAATTAGTTTTACACACACACACACACACACACACACACACACATGCATATGCACATTCACCTGCAGAATTCCCTGTGTCCCTTCAAAGATAACTTGAACTAACTTTGCAAATTAGGACAAAGTGAAAAGAAAAGAAAACATATTATCCAGATAACTCATTCTAATGAGTCCCACTCAAGGGTGTTGCTTTATATAATCTGGGTCCACACGGAGTACACAAAGCAGAAGAGTGATAGATGTAACAACAACAACAAGTGGCTAAATTCAAGCCTGAAGTTTTTAAAGCTATGGTGAGTCATGTCGGTGCCTCTTTGTAACTAAACATCCATGTGTTTGTATTATAGAGAGTGTGTGTGTATGTGTGTGTGTGTGTGTGTGTGTGTGTGTGTGTGTGGTGTGTGTGTGTAGTGTAGTGTAGTGTAGTGTAGTGTGTTGGTGGGCTCAGCCTCGTCCTGCTCCTGCTGCTGTTCGTGAGCACAGACCTATTCAGGTCCCCTCCTCTCTTACGGCAGAGAAATGTGGGCTGACACAACAGAGGGTTTTACAAAGCCCAGCTGGCAGCCTTTGTTATGCAAACACATTACAGCACTGTTCCTGTCTGTGCATAACAGGAATAATCCACCCAAAAACTGGTTAATACTGTCACTAAAACAGCTATTGGCGCCGCACCCTGAATTTCTGGGGCCCATTGTATTGTTTGATAGTGTATTAGTGTGTTTGTTATTGTGGCAGTTAACTGAAAATAGATTAGTGTTTGACTGGTGTGAGGTTTTTTGGTTTGATACTGATATTATTACATCAATGCATCTGAAAGCCAGCTATTTTGACTTGATCTTATTGATTTTCATCTTGTCAGGAAGAAAATGTCTCTTAAAACTGAATTTAGAAACATGCTGATTATGATTTAAAGGTCCAGTGTGCAACGTTTTTAGTTGTTCATTATCAAAATCTGTGTTGCCCGTTCACAAACTTGTCCTTTTTCATGAATATTTACCACCACCATAAATTCCCAGTATTCCTTTTGGCTTGAAATGTTGCATTTGCATTCGCATGAACTGGGGTAGACGCTCCATATTCTGGCGCCATCTTGAAATACGTTAGCCGGTAAGGCACATACAGGACATACTGCTTCGCCTTTCGCGTTTTCGCTGTCCCATGATAAACTCACAGGTGCTGCTATTGCTGCTAATGGGTATCGTAGCTTCCCGGCCCCCTGCAAGTTTGGAGAAGGAAACATGGAGGACCACACATATTCAAAATCCAAATTTCAGGAACAGGAGTCTTCTTCTTCGCCCAGAAAAATAAAAAGGATATTGAAAAGAGCAAGAGACCGGCTTTTTGAAGTGTGAAGGCTACCGTAGCTGTAATACGTACTTTGAAATGCGTGGCGTGAGAGAGTTGATTGCGATATATGATCTCAACGCTAGATGGGAGAAATTCCTACACATTACCTTTAACCAAATGAATCATTTATACTTTATTGCTAACCCTTCTCCAAAGTGGTTCATTTTAGTATGTTCTAAAATCAACATGACATTAACATTATTACATTAGCTTCTGTTTGAATACATTTAATATCATAACTGGTGCGTTTACATGCTTATGGAAAAATCTGAAATCAAAAAGTTGTGACTGTGAGTTTACAACAACAACAACAAAAAAGGATTTCATTAAGTTAGGTCTGGTCTGCAGTCAAATAAAAAAAAAAATCTCAACATTGAAGAGTTTTTAAATTGTTATTAAATGTTAATGAGAATGTGATAATGAACTATTTACAAAGAGATAAAATCACATTTGCTGCATTCGTTTCATATTGAATAAACCATCAGCAACCAAACTCTCAAGTCTTGTAAAAACAGAACATCTTGACCTCCATGTCACTAGATGGCGCCCTTGGCACGCTCACTATCACGTTCTCTATTTTGTTCTTTCTTTTTTTTTAGTGTCACGTGACCGGATGTGCAACTTCAAAACATTGAATGACCAGGTGCCAGATGCGAGCAAGTCCACTATTGTCTCTTGCTAGACTTCTGTCGCTTTTTGGTAACTTTTATCACTGGGAGTAAGAGAAAAACGTGGTTGTTTTCGTGGTTCTTGTGCCGCCAACATGGCGGAGCCGCTGCTGGAGTTTGAGACGGAGATGTTTCTGAGTCTGTTCGGCTGTGACGGGCTGCTAGTGGTAGCGGAGGGGATGGGGATAGACCGCATCCTGCTGCAGTTCATGCGGGTTTACTCGGAGCAGGGCAGCCTGGTCCTTCTGCTCAACACAACCACACCAGAACAGGTTAGGAGCAAATAGCTTAGTGTTAGCTTAAGTTACACTATCTAAACACGTCTCTACTTGGCTTCATAACTTGTTGCTAACGATGCAGCGTAACTAGGCGAGGTGGCTAATATGGATAAAGTAGGCTAATATAAACTGTTACTCGAGATGTAAAGAACAGAGCTTTGTAGGTGGTTTTCAGAAATTAGGTCTAAGACATTCAAACAATGTGTCTGTTTGAAAATAATTCCTAAGCAAGTACTGACGTTAGTCCTACTATCAACATAAAGGGAACAATGGATTATCTTCACAGCAGACTTGTTAAAGTAGGAAAAGCACAGGTGGAATTATAACATTAATGATTGATGCATTCAGTTGAGTAATTTCCAGAGGTCTGATAATGTGCATGCTCACTCAACTGTCATGGGCTACTAAGACACTTCTTGGAATGAAGCCATGTTGTTATTACAATACACATGTGCTTTTCCAGATCTAACATGTCAAAATGTCGGTCTGAAAAGGGTCTATATAAGCATCACATAGCCTATTTGTTATTATAAACTACACTACTGCAATGCACCTCACGATACAGCTCTTTTTGGCTGCCTTCCCATGTGCAATACTTTTATAAATTTCCGGGGCAATTTCACACCTCAGTGGCCTATTGTTGCACTGTAGGATCAAAACATTGTCATTTAAAACACGTACTCGGTTAAGTTGTAGTCACACATGCCGGTCTAACTAAATACTCTCTTTCTCGTCTTCCCATCTCAGGAATATTTCACGGAGCAGTTGCGAGCGGAGGGTGTGACCCACCTACCCAGGACGGTGACCAGCGACGTGCAGAGCACTGAGCGCTATAATGTTTACACTGAAGGAGGAGTGCTTTTCGTCACCAGCAGAATCCTGGTGGTCGACTTCCTCACTGACCGCATCCCCGCTCATCTCATATCAGGTCAGACGCTTGCCTGATCATGACTAAAATGAGGGCCATGTTGATGTTAGTTTGTTACATATCATGATCTTATTGATCGTATTGATTGATAAGTCTATATCCACGATGTTCCACTTCCGGGATTGCTCTCGTTCTGCCGGAAATTCCGCCAGATGTCTGTCTTTTCGAACGGATGTCCGTTACCTTCCGCTTTCTCCGGTGGAATTATGAGGACTATGGTTAACTGCTCCTCAGATCTCTGCAGAGTAAATCCAGACAGCTGGCTAGACTATCTGTGCATTCTGAGTTTTCTGTTGCACGACTAATACAACCTTTAAACGTACACATGTTCCACCAAAACAAGTTCCTTCTCGAGGCTGTTTTACAGCGGCACCGTGGCTGCGCTCGGCGCTTAGCACCGCCCATGACAATTGTGATTGGTTTAAAGAAATGCCAATAAACCAGAGCACGTTTTTCTCCTATAACTAGACTGCGGAGGAAGGTTTGGCAATGCAAGACTAATTGATCACCAACAATTATTAGTTTAATTTACTTTGGTAACAACACATGCTTATGAATTTTATATTTGCATCCTATATAATGTCAGTTATCACTTACATTTTTACACCTGTGTTTACTGATTTATTTATTTTTTTTGTAATGGCCTTAATGTAGGATTAATAATTGATACAATAAAAATAACTTTTTGTCATATTTGCAGTAGCACATTAGACAGATAATCTGCCTCCCCCTAGCGTTCCTAATGGCATTTGCAAGTTTCCACAGCGTTGATGACTGCTTGTGAACTGCGGTCAACTTTAAAACTAGGTAGCGCATCATCAAATGTGAATATAGATTCTGTTAATGCATTGCCTATTTTTTCCCTCAAATGTTTTCAGAAACATATTTTAGTGTTCTGTTTAGCTGTAAAGTGAGAACGTTTGTGACCAAGTCGAGCCAAAATTGGCCGGAGCAAATCTCATTTTACAGCTAAACAGTACTCTAAATATGTTTCTGAAAACATTTTAGTTTGACAGTTTGATCGCAGTTCACGAGCAGTCAGACTCCTCTGCTCTGATTGGTTGTTTCCCTTATGCCATTTGGAGCACCAGGAGGAGGCAAAACACATTATTTTTTCACAGATGATCTGATTAGTACTGTTAGTTACTGTTATGGCAAAAAGTAATATTTTAGCTTTAGCTTTAAAGGCATTTCAGTGCTAACAGCGCTGTCCATTTGAGGTATGAAGGAACAATAGTAATACTAAATGCACTGTCCAACAATATTTCAAACATGTTGTCACTCACAATTTGATAGACATGTCTTTTAATATGGGGACTAACAAGAGAGATAAAAGAATTAATTGGCCAATATCTTTAATTATAGTCTTTTGAGAAACGCACACAAAAACAATGCTGATTATTTTCATCTAAAAGTCAAACTCTTTTGTTGTAACATGAAGATACTTGTAAACCATGTACAGATTGAGTAAAATACACTTTAAGACAAGCATTTCATGTTAAGTATAAAGCTAAATGTACCATAACTAAACAATAAAACCACTTTCATCAAATACGTTTCCCCCCCATATTTATTGATGGGTGTTGCACGGCTCAATTTACAGAATTCTCTATTTGTCTGGTAACTGAGTGTGGTCTCAGCACCAAACAGAAACCCAGACTAACATGCACAGACTATCTTTCTGTACCACCCCCTCAGGCATCCTGGTGTATCGTGCTCATAAAATCATTGAATCGTGTCAGGAGGCTTTCATCCTTCGTCTGTTCAGACAGAAGAACAAGACGGGCTTCATTAAAGCCTTCACTGACAAGGCCACGTCCTTCTCCTCGGGCTTCTGCCAGGTGGAGCGTGTGATGAGGAACCTCTTCGTCAAGAAGCTCTACCTGTGGCCCAGGTACCGTCGAACATAATAGACCTTTTTCACAGCAGACATAGCAAGAAAAGCCCATGTGTAGTTTCACAAAGACTGCGTTCTTCCCTCATCCTTCTTCACCCTTGCTCTCTTAACCTGCTTGGTTCAACAGGTTTCAAGCATCAGTAAACACTGCGCTGGACAGGCACAAGCCCGACGTGGTAGAGCTCCATGTGTCACTGACGCCGGCTATGAGGGCCATCCAGAGCTCCATCCTGGATATCATGAGCGCCTGCCTGAAGGAGCTGAAACGCTACAACCCCACCCTAGAGGCCGAGGACCTCTCCGTGGAGAACACGCTCGGCAACGCCTTTGAAAAGGTCTGCCACTGTGTTTATGACACTGGCCCCAAATGTGCATTGGCATGGAATTTGATGTTGAAATATAATACATTCTGCTTCTGTTTTTAGATGGCCTAATGTAATGAGGACAGGAAAAAAAAAAAAAAAAAAAAAAACTTTATGAAAAGCTGGCACACAGATCATTCTTATGGCGGATCTTTTTTTACAAGTAGTGTCAATGATAAATAGCAAGATGAACCTCCTAAATTGGTACCCAAAATGTTATTAAAGCTGTTAATAGTGTACAGCTTACACACTTCTTAATGGAGAAGTGTCAGGAAACATTTGAAAAATATATAAAAAAAACCAATATGACCTCACATTCTATAGTTGACTATTCACCCAAGACTAATATCATCAGATGACTTATTGACAGATTTACCGCTCACTTTAAAGTCCTATACGGATGTGCCAGATTCACTTGGACACAGATGATTTTTGCAATCATTACAAATAACTGGAGAACCCCAGTAATACTATGACTGAGTAGAAAATATCACTTATACTGTAACAACACACCTGTTGTTGTCCAAATACCTTGTTGTTGACCTATGTTTGAGTTGAATTTTCATTTTTAAGGCTGTGTTTTGCCTTACTCCCATCCAGACCATCCGTCACTACCTGGACCCCTTGTGGCACCAGCTGGGAGCAAAGACCAAGGCCCTGGTCCAGGACCTGAAAGTGCTGAGGGTTCTCCTGCTCTACCTCACCCAGTACGACTGCGTCACCTTCCTCAATTTGCTCGAGTCGCTGCGCTCCAGCCAAAAGATCTTTGGATCCAATTCAGGTAAACTAGAACTTGGAAGTACATGGGGTAAATCATTGTGTTTAGTCTTTGTGGTGAGCCACCTTTATCCATGTTTGATTCATCCATCAGGGTGGTTGTTCCTCGACTCCAGTACCTCCATGTTTATGAATGCCAGAGGTAGAGTGTACCGCATCCCTGAGAGCAAGAAGAAACTCAAAGTGGGAGCGGAGGCAGAGAAACCGAAGTCGTCCTCTGCCTTAGGTAACTGACCGATGAACAGTTCTCAGACACTGTGCTCTTCAGAGTAGATATTTGCAACATTATCTGCCTGTGTGTGCACCGACGTTGGAGTTACTCAAGGCTCAGTGTATGTGTGTGTGTTTCAGAGGTGAAGCGAGAACTGGTGCTGGAAAAGAGCCCAAAGTGGGATGCTCTGACGGAGGTACTGCAGGAGATTGAGAAGGAAAACAAGAGCTCTGAAGATGAACCAGGTTAGAGCCCAGTTCTGTTAAAGCACTATAAAGCCGCCTACACGTGATAAGGAATGTGCTCTTTGCGCACTGCAAGGTACGGCGCAGAGGCAAGGTGCAGCGCAGGTATACGTCATCAAAGTGTGCGCAAGGAAGCTATTTTCCGTTGCTAGGCAACGACAACAGCTGCAGTCACACCGTTTTGTGTGAGATAAACCCATAGACTGTATGATTATGTATTAATATATAAAATATTAACATCATTTCATAGAAACGACTACTAGTTTGTAAAAGGTGGTTTTGTTGTCCATTGAAATTGCCTTTGAATCTACAAATTGAATTTTAAATGTAGAACCAGCAGAGGTCAGCCTAAACATGGCTGCCATTTCACAAAGTCGTCCTGAGGGTGTGCTGGTTTGTCCTGGTTCGCTGCCTTGTGCTACTGCGTTTTAGACTTTATCACACACACACACATACATACACACACACACACTGTACTGAATTTGAAAATACTCAGTATGGTATAGGGCTTTCTCCCAGTAGATATTTTTACTGGTCAGAGCAGGGGGTACGTGGAAAGATTGTGGAGTAGCTCAAGGAATTTGAAAGAACCAGAAATCACAATTTGGATAAAAGAATATATTCACATTTAGATTCAGCTGTAACATTTGAACCCCGCATATAGAGATGGTCCGATACCATTTTTTGCTTCCTGATACCGATTCTGAACTTGCGTATCGGCCGATTACCGAGTACCAATCCGATACCAGTGTGTCATATATTTTATTATGTTTTAACAACTGTATACTACTATCCCTGTATGGATGTGATATGATTTCTATCTTTGTTGTCGGTCTGGCTCAGGGCAAACTCTTTCTGAAACATGAACAAACACAAACAATGAATGCCACAGAACATTCTTTTATTATCCAGTTTGACAGTCAGTTATAACGGAAAAAGAACATAAATAAACTACTTTAATGTAGATTTTCTTTAGGTCTTAATTACGTGGTATCGGATCGGTGCATAAACTCCAGTATTTACCGATACCAGCGTTTTAGGCGGTATCGAGTATCGGTATCGGAACATCTCTACCCACAAATTGAGAGTGCATGAAAACTAGTTCGCAGATAAGTTGAAACAGTTAGCTTAAAGTAATGGATAAACCGTTGAAATTGCACCGAACAGCAAGTCTCCCCTGTGTCAGGACATTGGCTCATCTGACAATGGAACATGAAGCATCCGGCTCTTCTTTTTTTCTTCAAACTGAGACAAACTGTTGATACACATTCATTATTGTACCTTCATTGATGATAGATGTTAAGTATGACTTGGTTGAGATAAATGGTGGTGTCGGTAAAGGTACAATAGGAGAGGTATCCGTCCTAACTGCTTAACATGCCGCCACCAGGTCGGGTGCTGATCTGTGCCAGCGATGACCGGACTTGTGCCCAGCTGCAGCAGTACATCAGGCGCGGCTCTGACTGGATGCTTAACCGACTGTATGCCCGCACAATCGGTAAGCGGGACTCTGCTGCAGCCGCTGCCTTTGAACTTGACTTGCACAAAAAGGGCAACGGCTGGCCTAAAAAAGGAGCCAAGGGAAAGGAGCCTGCACAGAAAAAACCCACAAAGTCCACAAAGAGTAAAAAAAGGCCATCCCTGACCCTGACCCAGATGGTGGGGAAAGAGGAGATGGATGAAACAGCTGCGATGGGCAGCAGTGGAGATGAGGATGAACTGATGGGGGAGGACGGAGGGGAGGAAGAACAGCTGAAGCTGGATTTGTCATCGGACGCCTACTATGGCATCCTGAAGGAGCCGCTGACTGTCCTCCACCCACTGAAAGGCCTCACTGACCCCCACAGCTTGACGCGGGTGCTGCACGAGGTGGAGCCCGGTTTCGTGGTGCTGTACGACGCTGAACTCAGTTTCGTCCGACAGCTGGAGATCTACAAAGCCAGCAGGCCCGGAAAGGCACTGAGGGTGTATTTCCTCATCTACGGAGGCTCGACAGAAGAACAGAAGTACCTGACGGCGCTGTCTAAGGAAAAGAAGGCTTTTGAACACCTGATCAGGTCAGAACCAACTCTTTCTCCTCCAGCACCTGGGGAGTATCTGTTGACGTGTGTTTTGTTGAAGTGTCGGCTTCTCATTGGCACTTGTATGTTTGTTTCTCTGCAGGGAAAAGGCTACTATGGTCGTCCCAGAGGAGAGGGAGGGGCGAGAAGACACCAACCTGGACCTTGCTAGAAATTTAGAGCCTGCCAATGCCACCACTAACACCCGCAAAGCAGGCATGTCTATTTTAGTCATTTTTGAAAAGTGTAGATTTGTTCCCTGTTTTTTTTTGATTATCTTTGAATTTCCAGGACAGTTTACTTTGTCATAAATGTCCCAAGTGTTCTTGAATAAGTGTCTGATTACTTAGTATTTCCATTTTCTGTCCAACAACCAGGAGGCCAGGAGCAGCCCAAAGAGCCCTCGCGAGTCATCGTGGACATGAGGGAGTTCCGCAGTGAACTGCCCTCCCTGCTGCACCGCCGTGGGCTGGACATCGAGCCCGTCACCCTAGAAGTAGGTGACTACATCCTGACCCCGGACACATGCGTCGAGCGCAAGAGCGTCAGTGATCTGATTGGCTCGTTGCAGAGCGGCCGCCTCTACACCCAGTGTCTCTCCATGACCCGCTACTACAAAAAACCAGTGCTTCTCATTGAGTTTGACCCAGCAAAACCGTTTTCCTTAACGGCCCGATCAGATTACCGTCATGAGATCTCGTCCAATGATATTTCTTCAAAACTCACCTTACTCACCTTGCATTTCCCCCGGCTGCGTATACTCTGGTGCCCCTCCCCACACGCCACAGCTGAGCTCTTCCTGGAGCTGAAGCAAGGTCGCTCTGAACCCGATGCTGCAGCAGCTCAGGCAGTCACAGCCGAGTCAGACATGGTGGCTGAATCGGCAGACCTCTACAACCCCGGACCTTATGACTTCCTGTTGAAAATGCCTGGGGTCAATACAAAAAACTATCGGGTTCTTGTGAAAAATGCAGACAGTCTGGCAGATTTGGCCAAACTCAGTCAGGACAAGCTAGCAGAAATACTCGGGAATGCCAGCAACGCTAAGTTGCTCTATGAGTTTCTGCATAATGTCGCTGATGTTCCTGCTCCAATGCAAAGGGCCAAACAGACATGATAGGCAGTAAAGAAATAGAGGGAAAGTAAAGGGAAAATATGCCTTCTTCTACTTTTAAAGCATCTGATTGTATATAAATATATTTGTCCTGGTATCAGGATTAGTTTTACATTGTAAAGTTGGATGACAGCGACGTTAATGTAAAACGATACAGACTGAGTTCACACCTTACATTTGTTCAGTATGAGTCTTTATCATCAAAAGTGAAATGTGTATTATATTAATGTACAGAATGAACTGAAATAATGCAGTGTTTTTTATATTGTAAACTATTCTGAAAATAGAACATTAGATTTGTTTTAAATAACTCAACAAAAAAGTTTTTCAATATTTTATAATTGTTTTGTATAACCTGTTTCAAAATAAAGCTTTCTAGAACACAGTTTGTATAACCCTAAATGCTACAGCACACACAAAAATATACATTCAACATAAATTATTTTAAAATATTCAAGTGTTGATGTCTTTTGGGGTAGTACCTTTTACTCTAGTCAGTGTTATTTATATATACAGTATAACCTTTATTTAATCAGGTAATCTCATTGAGATCAAGATCTCTTTTGCGAGTGAGAGAAAAACATTTCCAGACATAGCAAAAGGACAAATACATACAACCAAAATAACCAGACATACAAAAGCATACAACGTACATAATCAATAATTATAATCCAGTAATATAATATTTATGATTGGGAAATGGGCTATTCTGCATAATGAGTACTTTCAGTTTTGGTAGTTAAAGTATATTTTGATAACACAACACTTTTGTAGTTTGAATGTAGGAATTTTATATTTTTTTTAGAACTAAAATACAGTTGGAATCACCCATTTCAGAACATTGTGTTGCTCTTGTGCTCAGTTTCTGATGCACTACTTCAAGACACAGGACACACAAGTGGTAGCGTTGTGTTCAGTACATTAATAACAGAACAATTCTGGGTTGAGCACCTTAAAATACCAGCCAGTCTCTATTTGATGATTGCTTTAGTTTCACTGCATAGCGGTATGCGGGAGAGAATGAGGATGGTTGATTTTATTCTCCTCGGGTGTATACCAGCTACACGGTAAGAAGTTATGCAACACTACCAAATCATATATGAGAAAAAAACAATGGCGAAAACAATTGAAAAATAAAAACAGTGGTGGTGTGATGTAGTTTAGTAGAAAAAAAAATAAACTGGTCAGTTCATATGCTTAACGGTAAAGAGGACACATATTATATAATATTCGTTTATGAAGAGGACAGACTGAAGCCCCCCCCAAGGCTTCCTAAACTACAGCGTCATTACGTCACTCTGCATCCGAACCTAGACCAGTCGCAGCCATTTTACTCCGCGAAATAAACTTCAATCACACAGCTAGAGGAAAAAAAAACTAAATACACAAGATACTTTCGCTGACATTCATGGATATGTCATCCTAAACAAGACCTCGGACAGATTCGGGGTTCAAGTCTTTGCAATTCGGTAAGACCACAGACCCGGCTCGGCGCTGTCTTGTTTTTAGCATGTTAGCATTTGTTAGCTAAACCGAGCTAACGTTAACTAGCGAAACTGTGGAGGTTGTTGTTGAGCACTGCGTCCGTGATATACAGACAGAAGCAGCAGACTAGGCTTAGTAAGACTGTACAGCAACGCATTAACAACGAGGGTTTGACTGTAACTAATCCTGAGATATGATTTTTAGTCCTCGGAATGATTGACGCGGGAGAGCTTCATCGTCATGTATGACTGGCAGTGTCTGCAACTCACTCACCTGTCTTCTAGACAACGTTGGCTTCTAGCCAACGTTAGCTTATCCCACACCGACCCGCATCCACCACTGCTATAACTAGCTGTGCTGGAGCTAACAGCCGTGTCAGTAAACAATACCTCCCTAGAAAAATGTGTTCTTGCCGTTTAAACTAGCTACCGTTTGTTGTCAAGTGTATTATTTGTGACTGTGGTGCACTGTATGTTTATTTCTGCCATTACCTCTCTGAATGCTGGGACATAGCATGACGTTACATTGTGAGTTGGCACTGGCAGCCCTATTACTCGAGTAATACTAACCACGCACGCTGTGAAATGACGCCCCCGTGGCGTGCACACACCCGATGGTTATCTTATTGCCTAATTGACAATCGATTGAAACGAGGAAAGTGAGGTAGTGCCGCAGCAAAGCGGTCTGTGTGAGCCAGACAGGCAGGATGTAGAATGTGGTGGTTTCAGAGACGGCCCTATCCAGTCGAAGTCTGTCACTGAAAAGTGTAAATTATTAGCCTATAACTTAAAGACTATGCTTATGGTTGGGTGGGAAGGTAATTATCCCAAGGCTGTAAGCCATATATCCCTATGTGTTTTGCTTATTTCAACCCCCACTGCAGTATTAGTTTGCAGGAAGAGACTGTCTGCTCAGACCACTTCAGACTAGGGTTTCCATGTCTTTCACTGTGGTGAATTGAATGAAAATAAAACCAAATATCACAATGTAGGCAACTGTGCTTGCATAGTACCCAATTTTCCTCCAATAATTTTTGAATATTCTAGTATAGGACTATTTTACCCCTTACAGTGATTGTGGCAAATCAGATTCTACTGAGTTGCAGGAGTTATTAGTTATGACATCTAGTACCCACAA
Organism: Perca flavescens; assembly: GCF_004354835.1. Lineage (NCBI taxonomy): Eukaryota > Metazoa > Chordata > Actinopteri > Perciformes > Percidae > Perca > Perca flavescens. Next base: position 19,476,112 of record NC_041351.1, on the reverse strand, counting down.
AAAAGTGTGCCACCCGGGCCATTTAAATCAGATTTGTTTTAATTTCACAGAAACTACTTTACATAACAAGCCTACGTAATTCTTCATTGCAGTCCACACTCGGTGTTGAAGTTTGGCCATGTAGCCGCTGGAGTGGTCCTTCTTTTCTGTCGTGAGACAGTCCCATGGTGTTTGGCTTCTAGCCATTGAGCCTTTTGTACTGGTTTTAGAAAATCTTTTCAACGAAGTCCACAAAGGCAGCCACTAAGGAAACAACACCACAGGTGTGTCTGTGGGAACAGAGCAGAGCAGCGACTTTAGGGACTGAGCCACAGCGATGACATCATTTCTCTCTTATCTCTGGATAATAGAAGGCATTTTTGTTGGAACCAGACGTGGTCTATTTAAGATCCAGAACACTGCAGACTCAAACTGTAGTTGGTGTGTGTGTGTGTGTGTGTGTGTGTGTGTGTGTGTGTGTGTGTGTGTGTGTGTGTGTGTGTGTGTGTGTGTGTGTGTGTGTGTGTGTGTGTGTGTGTGTGTGTGTGTGTGCGCGCGCGTGCGCACGCGCGCGTGCTACATTTGCTCAGCATCTCACATAATTACAGAATGAATGTCTTATAGGTAACATCATCAAGGTTAATCATAGGGCTGTAAATCACACGTTTTATCACAATATTATATTGATTCTTTGGACAACGATACAATATGTACTGATAAAGATGACAATATGTATCAGTATTTTCACTTTGTATCGATAATATCGTTGAGGATTAGATTGATATATCGATCCAAATCGATGTATCGTTACACCTGTAGGTAATCAGCAGCAGGTCTTTCTTTTTTAAGAATCATCCAGGAGATAGGATATCTAGTTGTTCTTTTAATGGTAAGCCTATTTGTTTTTTTGTGATTTGCACGATAAGGTTGTGTCAGTGTTTTATCACATGCTCTTTTTTCTTTGGCAATTGACAGTGTTATGTTTATATCCTTTAACAGAAACCAGACTTCCTTGACTGTTTATGGTTTATTAGCTCCTAGATAAAGGCTGCAGTTTTCAGTTATCTTTTGTGTGTGTGTGTGTGTGTGTGGGGGGGGGTGGTACTTATCACGTGAAGGCTTCACAGCCAGGCCTATTTGTAGTAAAGGTGACCCGTGACCTCTTCTTGTCAGTATGCAGACACTGGGAAGTGGTTTCTCTGTGTTTGTCACTGTTGTGGATACAGCTCTGTGGTTGCAATTATGATTGTTTTGCTAAAAACAGGATTGTGAAATACTGGCTGGCATATTGTTTGTTGTTTTTGTTCAATCGTGTCAGCCTTAAGACAATCAGGAAGACTTCTGCGGTTGAAGGTCATAAAGCCTCTCACCTGCACAGCATATGTCTAAGCCTTTATAAGGTTGTGAGAGAGAAAGCCCCAGGGTGCATACACACCCAGATACTGTCATCATACTGCAAAAATGCTGACACAAATGATTACCTAGTTGAACACTGATCTTCTATTGCTGCAGATTATAAAAACACAGATGGAACTAGGGCTGCAACCAACGATTATTTTCATAGTCGATTAATCCGTCGATTATTTTCTCGATTAGTTGTTTGATCTATAAAAATTTCAAAACATGGTGAAAAATGTGGATCAGTGTTTCCCAAAGCCTAAGATGATGTCTTCAAAGGTCTTCTTTTGTCTAAAACTAGAAAATATTCACATTTAAGAAGCTGGAATTAGAGAAATCTTATTATTATTATTTTTTATTTATTAAAAGAAATGACTCAAATTGATTAATCGATTATCAAAATAGTTGGCGATTGATTTAATAGTTGACAACTAATCGATTCATCGTTGCACCTCTAGATGGAACCTGAAACCACTTTTTTGTTTTCAGTTAATCACAAACCCCGCCTGGTTAATTTGGTTTCGTCCAAGATGCTTGCAATGCTCTTAGCTCCACAATAAGCATATTCCAATCAATATCAAACTGAATTCCTTTTGAATAATGGCAATGTTAGTGTCCCATAAGTAAAATGTCTCATTTAGAAGTCTGTTAACAACAATTGCATTTTTAGTTCTTTCACCGAGAGCGCAGGGATTGGAAGATGGCATTGTTAGTCAGTATGTCGGATCTTTTGGTTGAGTGTCTAGTGGGGCTCTTGGACTTTCCAGGCCCTTGACTTTTCAGGCACTTACAGGCTGTCCAGTTTTTGTGACCTTTCAAGTCTGACCAGTGTATGACTGATACTCCCAGCTCACTAGTTGTACAAATACTGATTAAAGATTAACTTATGTTGCCTCTGACAATCATTGTCTGTGTGGCACCGATACCACCTACCAGTTTTATTTTTCTTTGAAAATAATAAAAGCTGCTTGTTTCTGATGTTTCTGGTAAAGTTCTTTTCTACAATGATGACCTTCTTTATTCATTTGTCTTGATGACATGTTGATAAGACCAGAGCACAGGTTGTTGGCAACACGTTTAGCAAGAAAACAGGCTAGTATGTGCTGACAGGGAAGAGTACATTTGTCAATATTATAATTACTGTGGTTGCACAATGCAATGTTGATGATTGACGTAAGCATGGACCACTGCAATGACCCTGCACATCACCTGTGACAAGTTTGAGATACCAAACACAACCTGAGGCAGAAAAGGACGGCACTGCCTCGTAGCAGAATAATATCGTACTGCTGACCTACCCGAACCTCGACTCTAAGTGTGTGTGTGTGTGTGTGTGTGTGTGTGTTACCCTTTGATAAGACACATGGTTCTTGTTGCCCCGGGCCATTAAAAGAGCAGTCCAGGGCAGAGCAACATGGCGCCTGCCATCTGGATCTGCTCTTTGATTCTGCTGGGCCAGCTCCGATGTTTATCCCACAACGCCCTATCAGCCGTGACAGTTGTTTGTTCCTTCTTTCCTCTTTCATAGCCTTCTTTCTCTCACTCTCACACACTCGTTCACACCCACCTTCGTTTTCCCCAACACATAAAAACACACAGCATGTAGTGCTCTGACGGGTGGAATCCTTTCATCACTTCCTGTCTCTTGTCTTTCACTCTCGCCAATTGAAATCTATCCATGTATTGTTCATCAAATTGATTATTTGACAGAAGTGGGTTTTTGGTCTTAATACACACTTATGTCATTATGTGATTGTTTTTTTCAATTCCCATGTCACACACATGCAAGGAGTCAGCGTTCATCCCTAAGATTTGTATTGCTGTCAAAACTAGAGGAAATGTTCTAGAACAGCTTCAGGAAACCATACCTAAAAATTCATTGCCATTTTTTTAGGGAGAAACCTACATAAAGAAACATTACTGGCAAATATCAGATGTGCAGTACAAGAGCACTATCTCCCCTGAGTGTCAATAAATTGATGCATAATCTAGGTATATTAAGCAAGTGTCCTGAAAGCTTGTGTGTGTGTGTGCAAACTGCAGCGTGATGCTACATTACAACTCTTCATTCATCAGTACCTAGAGGTTCTATTGTCTCTGCACGGAGGATCCACTTCATTGTCATAGAGACCACTGCAGGTTTTCCTAGCAACCTGTGCACGTCGAATTTCAGCCCTCGATGGAGCCTTGAGTGTCGGCTTGTTTTATTCAGGCATCTTTAAGTGGTACTCATCATCTGTTTATTCTCCATTTATCTTCAAGCGACAGCAGTGTGGGCTCCGCCACGGCGTGTGTGTGTCTGTATATGCAATTTTATTTCATTTTTTTTTAATGGGTTTTAATTGGTAAGTGTAATATCATATTTAATGTTTTGTAGTTGGCCCCCCTTTTTGACCCTTTTAAAATGGATTACTTTTTGTAGCGTGGTTCTGCTGTGTCTTTTTTTAAGATTTTTTTTTTTTTTTTTTTTTTTTACAGAAACTCCCTTTTAAAAAAATAAATATAATGGTGAAAGACATTACAGGACTGAACATACTATTTAACTGCAATCTAGTGGGTATGCAGGGTGGAGGTAAAATCCTGCTACACCATTTAGTTATATTTGTTCTATTCATGTTTGCTCCTTTCTCTCTCCTACCAGGTTTGACTCCATGGCTTAGTGTGACTCTTGACAGCAACTAGCCCGGGCGTCTCTCTCCGCTCTCCCCTGCTGTCCTCTGCCACTACAGGTAGGCATGAACTCATCAACGGAAGGAGTATTAATATTATTCATTCATTAACACTTTGATTAGACAATTACCAACCAAGCCTTTGGTTCGTCTCCGTATAGTTGGGCCTCTCACCTAGGGCTGGGCAATATATCTATATTATATCGTGATATGTGACTAGATATTGTTTTGGATTTTGGATATTGTAATATCATAATATGACATAAGTGTTGTCTTTTCCTGGTTTTACGAGCTGCATTACAGTAAAGTGATGTCATTTTCTGAACCTACCAGACTGTTCCAGCTGTTCTGTTATTTGCCTTTACCCACTTAGTCATTATATCTACATTACTGATGATTATTTATCACAAACCTCATTGTGTAAATATTTTGGGCAAGCAATAATTGTCAACCCTACAATATCTTTGCGATATCGAAGTATTTGGTCAAAAATATCGTGATATTTGATTTTCTCCATATCGCCCAGCCCCTACTCTCACCCATGCATAGGAAGCACACAATCACATTTAACCGGTTGTGATGCACTCTGAAATATATTTCTCATTATTTTCTCTATTAGTGTACTTATTTGCAAATTCTTAAGTGAAACCAGTATTATCAAACATCCCAATCCAAATGTGGATCGCATAACCATTTTACCTTTTTAAAAATCATTTAGCTAAGGATATTTGTTCTGCATGACGGTCCATAAACTCAAAATTGGAATGAAGTGCTGTTCAACTTTCTGTCGCAGTTTGTGTTCCAACTCTAGAGAAACTGAGGGGAAAGAAGATTATTTCTGCGGTGAAGACTGAAATCCAGTACCTGACTGGCTGATGTTAGATTTCATTGCTTAACGGGGCGCCCTGGTAGCTCACCTGGTTGAGCATGCGCCCCATGTACTAAGGCTTAGTCCTTACCGCAACAGTCTGGGTTTGATTCTGCCCCGGGCTCTCTCTCTCTCTCTCTCTCTCTCTCTCTCTCTCTCTCTCTCTCTCTCTCTCTCTCTCTCTCTCTCTCTCTCTCTCTCTCTCTCTCTCTCTCTCGCACTTTACTATCTTCAGCTGTCTTATCCATTAAAGGCCAAAATACCCCCAAAATAATCTTCAAAGAAACGAAACTAAACGATTTCATTGCTTAACGACCTTCTACTGCCACTGAAAGAGAACCTGAGAGAGATGAATAGCACTTGACCAGAGTCCCCTTTCCAACAGACTTGACCCAGAAAATTCAAAGCAGAAGGCCTCACAGCACAGGAGGCACAGCTTTTTTGTAATCTATAGGAAGTACTTACAGGCTACAGAGCAGAGACTGGTTAGTCACTAAAGGTGCTGTTACTGGAGATCTGTTACTGCAGTTCTGTCACAAAAAAACGCTGAGGTTTAAACACCAAGGCCCGAGTAACGTCTGAAGTAGGGTGTTTTATCATCATTAAGGGGCCAGAAAGTGGCTGCGGACCAGCGCCAAGTTTCAGAGAGTGGGGTCATTTTGCAGTGGTTGCCAGAGTCAACATTCGCCCATTCAAATTGTCAGTAAATGCCAAGTGAACTGGGATTGACTCCAATGATGTCTGATTGGTGTTGCTGAATGCACCCTCCTAAAATGTCACAGATATAGCAGGTAACAGTTACTACAAAGTACACCAGGAAGTCTTTAAGACAGGCGTCAGATCTTAAACTCTGACTGTGAAATAATTACTTGTAGTCACATTCATCAGGTAAAATCTATATAGACAAACCACACCATTATTATATATATTTATGTAAACCCAGCCCAGGAAAAACCTACTAATTATACAGTATATACCAAGAAATACTGTGTACTATTGGAATGTTTTAGTTTTTTCCCTTGCAACAGCATAAAATATTGGTATCAGGTCAAATTTTAAAATGATAAACAGAGGCTGCGTCTATTGTGCATTACACTTGTGACATGTACAGTAATGTATGTCTAGGGTTAATTAAAAAATAGTTTCAAAAAACAATTCAGAATTTTCTTTTGAAAAAATAGCCACTTCCTCTTACAATGCATAAGAGCATACGTATGTGGGACTTCTAGCCGTAGGCTAATTTGCAGTCCTTGACTCTGGTTAGACTTTTAGAAATGTTATTAATAATATATTAATAATAATGTAATTCTAAACTTATCATTGAGGACGCAGAAAAATGAAGAGCTTCACATCTGGCAAACAGCAGAAAATCAGTGTGTGCTTGCCTGGGAAGATATATGTTACTTATTGCACAAAGGAGCATTTTTTTTTTTTATATAGATTACGATACAAACTTTAAAAGCAGAACAAGAGATGATGAAATATGGGATTTAGGATTTGTTGTGTTTGGATACATGACATGGCATCAGCATTCAGCAACCAGAATGGACAACATTCAGACATGTTGAACTTGAAACCAAATGTGTCTGAGTCCAGTTAAGTCCCACAGTCTAATGCCTTTGGCACTTTTAAGGACCTACAGGGAGAACTAAAAGCAGCCACAGGAACAAAGTGGTTCTCAGCCAAAAGCAGCACATCAGGGTGGTTAGTAAAGAGTGCCTAGGTCCTTGAATGGCTGCATGTGGGTGCTGCTGAAGAGCGTTAAATAGCATGCATGTTCAGACTGAGCAGTCTATCATCTGCCGGTTAAGAGGCTGTTGGGAAGCCATGGATACTAAACTGTTTGTTTTGGGTTCCCGAAATGTTTCCGTTCCCCCTGTTTGAAACCGCCACAGCGACGTCATATTTCAGATTATGAAGCCTGTCTGTACAGAGAGAACATTCATGCACAAACTGGCCTTGTTTCTCACGAGCAGCGGTTTGAAGCGATTATTCAGTATAAGCTCGTTTAATGAATAATTTCGGCTGCGACTGAGCTCTTCCAGATGGCCCAAATGAAACGCCACTCTTAGCATTTCACCAGTTGAGGCGAAATAGTCATACCAACATGATGATGGTTATTTTTCTGAATTACTGATGTCCATGAGGAGCCCACAAAATGGCCTTGAGTGATGTATTCCTCCTGTTTGATTTCTTCAGTGAGTGGAGCAAAGCGGTTACTAGATTTTCCTCTACCTCCTCACTCTCTCTCTCTTCTTGTTTCCTGTATCCACACAGGTAGCAGCGAGACACAACCAAAGGGACGGTGACCAGAACCCCCTGTTACTGGCCTCCCCTCCTGAGGCAAGATGGAGCTCCAGGCGTCTCACGGGCAGCTAGGAGCAGAGGGGGATTGCGAGATGTCGAGTCTGCTGTTGGCCAGTCCCCAGAGCGAGGCGGTGACCCATGAGCTGGAGGAGCTGTCGCTGCAGCCACTGCCTCCACTCAACGAACGGAAAAATGGTGAGGACCTGCTGCTGTACAGGCCTGTCATGGTATGCTAAAACCGAAGATGCATTTAAACAATCCACCATGATGGAAGAGTAACCTAAAAGAGATTTATATCTTCACCTCTTCCTTCTGGAGAAAACTAAGGAGCTGCCTCTCAGCAGGGTGATTGAACGATACTATAAAAAGGCAACAAAAAGACACAGACCATCTGTCACCCTAAACAGATTCACTAAACATCCACATAAATCAAACTCAAACTTGACAGCCAATATACTGTATATAATAACATTACGCTCTTTGTATTTGCTGCAAACCTCCAACATGGAGACACTTATGGCAGCCTTGTTTAGCCTTAAATACCCTTCATACATAGACACTGTCAGGGTTTTCAGAGCGCTTTGGTGCAAATTACGTCATACACTCTTTTGCATATCGGTGACGCCATTGCGCAGTTATTTGCGTAAAGCTAAGTGGTTGTTGTGAGGGAGAGAGATATCACTAATGCAAAACTTGGAGCAGCTTGTCACATAAATGGGAATAGCTTAAAGGTCAACCCACCTTAAGTTAGTGAGCCTGTGCTGAAGTTGTCGCTAGCTCCATGGCTAACACCCTTCACTTCAACCAATAGGTAGCGAGCAAGACACAGGATCTTGGCTCTGGTCTTGAGGAGTTACCGACAAACCCTCTTTCTCCACGCACACTCGCTAACGTGTCTGCTGCTGCTGCCGCTGTGTGCACAATATGCAGCCGTGCTCGTCCAGACGCTCTCCACATTGTTTTTACGTACATAGGCCTAAGCTGTATAATGGCAGAGAAAACTCTGGCTGTTTATGCATGCACACAGGCACGTACTGCATTAATCAACTATTAAGCTCAAAATGGGCCATAAAAGTAAGTGAAACTTCCATCAGCTTTTCTTTTGTGCAGCGCGCAACAAATTCATCTTCATCACGCGATCCAGCCTGCATGTTAGCTTCACATTACCGTCACAATGTTGATGGTGTTCTGGCAGCCACATAGGACTGACTCAGACACTGATGGATGGGTACGCGATTAACAGGCTTTAGGAGTGGGTTAGATTCACTGCTGCCTTTGCCAGTTCCTAATCATGGCTTAGATGGTATAGGGAGATCAGTTCAGTGCAGTCACTGTGATATTGATCACTCTACGCTCCTAAAAATCTGTCAGTCAACAAACGCTGGGTGTTCAGCCAGAGCTGGGGATTAAACACGTGTTGGATAATTGTAGGATTGTGTGCTGTCGTGCACGGTGGCTGCTGCTGCCTGCAGGAGAGCGTCGTGAAATGTCTCGCCTGTGGAACATTTTTGTGGAATGTCAACAGTAGTAGCACCCACTCATCATTTTGGCTTTTGTCATTTCCCTTCCAGTGAGAACACACACCTCATACTTTCCACCTTCTGAGCCGTCCCCAGCACTTTGCCAACCACAGAGTCGCCTCTCTCATATTGGTTTTAACATGCAGGTGTTGATCTGTCTACCATCATGACAGGTCTGTGTGTCTAAGACCACTTCAGTTGTGTGGGGCAGGAGGCTGTAGCTCAGAGAGTCTGGAGGGACTGGGAGAACTGCTCTTTCAGCAGAGTGGGACGTCAATACTCAGGGCTGCGTGTGTGTTGTGAGGGGAACGAGAGTCTGGCCAGTAAACGCTAGCACATTATGTGAAATCAATAAGGTTATTGATAAAAGCAAAAGCCTGCTAAGAGGATAAAGGAGTGTACAAGCTAGAAACAACTAAAATGTATATAATAATATCTCCGAATGATAATCGGCTACTTCCCAAAATAGAATGCAAACTTTCGTCCACAGTATTTTCATTTTGAAGTTTATAAATAGTGAATGTTGCCTGAAATAAGAGTCTGACTCTTTAAAGAAATTGTTGAGAAACTGCTTTCTCTGTTGTATTTGAATTATTTTTGGAATTCAGACTTTAGTCAGATGTTCAAAAATAGGCCAGAGTCATTTGAGGGTGCACACACCCTCCCTGTTGCACACACACACACACACACACACACACACACACACACACAAACAACACAGGCTGACCTATTGTGGGGTCTCTGGTTGTTTGCATTACTGGTGTAGGGATTTTGATTGATTGATTATTAAAAGAAAATATATATAAATGTCAGTTTTGTTATTTTACTGTACTTTTATTAGGTTGCATTAAGGAATAGTGCAGAGTTTTGGGAATGTGCTTATTCACTTTCTTGCTGACTTAGATGAGAATATTTTTTAAATCCACCTCTAGATAATAGTAAAAGCTCCGGTTTTAAAAGCAGGTGAAACAGACCAATTCCTCATGCATGTGCTTGGGTTTCCTTCATTGACTTGCTGACTGCGTGCCTGTCTCTGTGTGCATAAACAGCTCAGTCATGTCATCCACCTCTCCCCTCAGTCTGCTTAGGTCACAGGTCAGTGTGTTTGTCAGGCTGAGCAGCGTTTCCCGGAGGAATCGAGGACAATGCCACTGACTGGAAGTCTAAATATATCACCATAGAATCATGTCACCGCTGCATACCTTTCTCTAACTATTTACTGAGTCTAGTTGGGGTCCGAATAGTTTGTTTCTCATTTCCATAGGCCCTTTTCAACAAGGCCTGCACACTGTCTATATAAACAGGAGCCAGAGTATATTTTCTGTAAATGTTTCACCACAGCTCTAGTTGATATTAAAGCTGCAGTCAGAGTACACAAAAGGGGCAGGTTATGACATATTGATGTAGGACAGTTTTGCATAGCCACCAAAGTAATGCAATCAGTCTTACCCTGGGAGAAAGAGTTTCACTGAGTTTATGTGTATCGCCAAAGAGGTTAGAGAGACAAAAGATGTTAATGTTGGTGAGGCCAGCTGTTTCCTGCTGAAGCAAGACAGCTGGTATAATTTCCCTGGGATTTTTTGACACACGCTATTCTGTGAATGGAGAAGTGTCTGTACTCCTGGTCAGTGTTTAATTTGTGCAAATCTACACCTCCTCCTACTTAATATGACACATCCTTATGTTTTAGGCCCACTAACAAGATAACATTAAAGCTATGAAACACTTGTGTTGTTGCCACAAGCTTGTCTTTTCAGCTTGTCAGATCCAGTTGTTTTGATTTGTTGTATTGTCCTTTGTCCTTAGTCAGTGCTGACTCAGACTGTTCCTCAGTAGTTTTACAAGGAACCAGGGAAGACGTCACATCAGGCTGTTGGGATCGCCCACAGCCCGAAAAAAAAACCACCCCAAACTGGCTGAGTAAGAAAGAGAAGTAAGCTTAGGAGGGTAGGAGGGGGTTGTGGCAGTAAAAAAAAAAAAAAAGTCAGGGAGGGATAGAGGACGGACCCAATGTTGCTTCTCTAATCCTTAGAAACTTCACAGCGCTGTGGATTCTTATTATTTGGATGATCATGTTGCACCGTGGCTGAGAGAGGATATGACTATAATCTACATATTTTGGGCTTTAATAGGCCAAATTAACCTTGGGATGAAATGGCTTAATCACTCAGTTGTATTTTGGACTGCTCTATAGACCAGGACTCTCAGTCTCAGACAATGGCCTGTTTGGAGGTAGAGACCCACAGTGACTGCACTAGGTTCAGAGCAGGTGAGCACTCCTCTTCTTTGTCGTTGTTATGCTAATTCCTCAACTCAAGTAGGCTAATGCTTTTGCCAGCTTGAATATAACTAGTATTTTGCTGGTGGGTTTCCTGTGATTGCCTTGTACTGTTTTTGGGTAGCAGTTAGAGATGTTCCGATACTAGTATCTGTATCGCTAAACGCTGGTATTGACATCGCGAAGTACTGGAGTTTATGCACCGATCCGATACCACGTCATAAAGCCCTAAAGAAAATCTACGTTAAAGTAGTTTATGTTCTTTTTCCGTTATAACTGACTGTCAAACTGGAGAATAAAAGAAAGTTCCGGGGCATTCATTGTTTGTGTTTGTTCATGTTTCACAAAGAGTTTAACCTGAGCCAGACCGACAACAAAGATAGAAATCATATCACATCACATCCATACAGGGATAGTAGTATACAGCTGTTAAAACATAATATGACACACTGGTATCGGATCGGTACTCGGTATTGGCCGATACGCAAGTTCAGGAATCAGAATCGGTATCAGGAAGGAAAAAATGGTATTGGGCCATCTCTAGTAGCAGTGGTCCAAACTTAAAAGCAGCAGCAGCAGCTTGTGAGCAGATAATAACTGAAATCTCATACCCAGGTGAAGAGAGGCTTATGGGAAAACAGAACAAAACACCATCCCGTTCTTAAACAACTACTGAGGTCTAAAGTTGCACTGGGTTGCAGGAGAAAAATCCTCTGCAGGCTTTTAATGGAAGCGTAGGAATAGCTGGTAAAGTTCCACCACACTACCATGCACTGAAGTATGTAACCGATGTTTAAATGTTATTGACTGGAAGGATAACTTACACCCTGAGTGCAAAATGTCCCCTGTAGAAAGACGTTATCGTATGTCGTCAACCTAATGGCTAGAGAGCAGGATATGAGTGGTGTATCAGGGGGTGGGGAGTGGTTAGTATGTGGTTACCATCTCAGCTTGATGTCATTTTCTACCCTATTTTATTTTTTATATACTACCTCATCTGTTTATTCTTGTCTGCTTCCCCTCATTTATCTTTTCATGTTTTTCCTTTTTTTCTAAATTAACATTACAATCAAATTGCCTGTTTTTCTTTTATAACATGTTTCCCCTTTTTGTTTTCAGTCTTGCAGTTGAGGCTTCAGCAAAGGCGAACCCGGGAGCAGCTGGTGGAACAGGGCATCATGCCACGTGAGTATCAGCACTGCCAGTTGTCCATCACTCACAAACAGCTAATGTGGTGTGGGCGGGTGTATGATATATGATTTTCATCTAGATCGTTTGTCTTTGAAGTTGTGCTCAGACTTATGCATTGATGAAAATGTTATGTGTTGCAGCTCTGAAGAGCCCAGCAGCTTTCCATGGGCAGATCCGGAGCTTGGAGAGAGCCAGGGTAAGGCACCCAGTTTTGGAATGAAGTGCCAACTGTGGACTTGAGAAGCAGAGGAAATCCAGTCCACTCAATCGAGCAGAAAAGAACAGAGGATGACAGGGCTTGAATTTTGAGGGGGACAATCAAGTACTGGATTACCTTGAAAATAGCCCCTTTTATAACAAAGTGCTTAAAAAGTCCTCAAAAAGGTCAAATGTACCACATACCGCTGTCTTACATTTTGTTTAAGTCAAGCTTTTTCTGTTTTTAAATTCTGACATGTTGCCATCTCCCTCTCCTTTTCTCTCGCCTTGATGAGCTTGTTACCGAAAACAGAATATGCCAGGGAAGTGTACATTGAAAAGCTGAAATCTTGTAAGCAGCCGGTGAACAATGCTGGTGTGATAGACTTTTTCCGTCTATGCACTCTGTCTTCGTTCTTCGTCTGAATGTTATTAATAGAGCCGGCGGGTATACATAGGTAGTACTGTTGAATCACAAAACAAGATCTCCGCGTTTTACAAGCACTTACTATTTTGTCCTAACAAAGTAACCGTGTTGACAGAACTACAGCTAATAATCACTGTAGTGACAGTGTGACTGTGACAGACAATGTCTTGCCGTTTGTCACGATGACTTGAGAAGCACTCGTGGGATTTTGAGACTTTCAGTCTGTCAGATGATATTTATGAATTTGGTTGTGTCACATACTACTGACCAATTAACCTTATAATTTTTAATTAATAATAAAACACGAGTGCTTCTCAAGTTATCGCCAACCCGGCCACAAATGGACTTAATATTTTTGTGCACATTTATGACTGTATGCTCAAAGACCTCTCGTATTTTAGTGTGTAAAATGAATGCATGAAATGAATTATTTGCTTTGAGTGAAGTTCTTGAAAATGAAAAAAAAAAAGTACTTCAAAGTCCTTGAATTTCGTTTTGTAATGTCTGTATGAATACTTAATTTACATGATTTACCGACTGTCCGTCTTTCTCTTCTAGACCGAGAATTTCCTCAAGCACAAGATCCGCAGCCGTCCAGAGAGAGCAGAGCTGGTCAGGATGCACATCCTGCAAGGTACTGGTAATTCTCTAGTTCTCACTACAAACACTTGTTGTTTTATCTAATGTTCCTCGTGGACCTTTTTTTAAACATCATAGAATTGAAATTGGCACCAGAAACGGTGCTATAAAACAGCACAGCAAACAAGAAATCTACAAGCTGACAGTATACAGTATGACTTCTATGTGTGGTATTTGTGTCTTTTCCTCAAGAGACCGGAGCAGAACCCTCACTACAGGCCACCCAGATGAGACTAAAGAGGGCCCGGCTGGCCGACAACCTGAACGAGATGTTAGCCCAGAGACCCGGCCCCATGGAGCTGGTGGAGAAAAACATCCTGCCTGTGGATTCCAGCGTTAAACAGGCCATCATTGGTGAGAGACGTGGCAGCAGTGATGATAAAACCGCAAATGTTGCCATATTAGACAGCCTGTGCTTTTAGAGCATTCCCTACCCGAATGAATGAAACCCGTCAGCAGAAGAAGTCATTGTTTGATCGACCATGCAGGGAATTGGAGAGAAATAATGATAAAAGTTGTGTGTTACTGGCAAAGAGATACAAGAAACATTGAGTGGTTGAATGCTGGACTTTGTTGTTGTCTCTTAGTGGGTCAGGTGAATTATCCCAAAGTGTTGGATGAAGACAGCAGCGATGCCCTGTCACCAGAGCAGCCGGCCAGCCAGGAGTCTCAGAATTCTGTCCCCTCTCCCGTAGAGAACAAAGTGCCAGAGATGCCCTCTCCAGCCCCAGCACCACCACCACCACCACCAGTGCTGCAGGTCAGATACAGTAGTGGGAGTAGTAGTAGTAGTGCTGTTTGTGTACGCCTGGCCTAATAGCCCCAGGTTCTTATAAATTAATGAGATTGATATTGGACTTAACAGCGATTATAATAAGTCCAGTGTTTGCTTTGCAGTTATGTATCTTTTTGTTATGTTTCTTCAGGCCTTCCCAAGTGCTTCACAAGCAGCAACGGACTTTATGAAAGCGATGTCTACCATTGAGCAGCCTGCCAGCCGCCCAGCCCTCACTCCTGCGCAGCCATTCACCACAGGTGCTCCTTCCAAACCAGGCCCAACACTGGTGAAAGTACGAGCAATTTTTTCCACCTCTAAATACAATATAACCTCTTACTGTAACATTTGAATGCTGCTGGACAAACCATATGTTTTCCCTGTTTCCTCCCACTACAGCAAAGCCAGCAGAAGTTTCCCTCAGAGAAGAGCCGCAGTAAGAAGAGCAAAGAGCCCAAGTCCAGGGTGAAAAAGCTCAAGTACCACCAGTATGTTCCCCCAGACCAGAAGCAGGAGGCCAGTGAAGCACCCATGGACTCCTCTTATGCCCGACTGCTGCAGCAACAGCAGTTGTTCCTTCAGCTGCAGATCCTTAGCCAGCAGCAGCAGCACTACAACTACCAGACTATATTACCAGCACCACTAAAGTATGTATATAACACATTAAAACTGATGCAAAAAGATATCGTAATTGTATTGTTTAATTTCTGGTCTGCTTTGGCTTGCCTTCATAACTCTAAATCTAAAAACCTGAAAGCAAGCCAAATATAGTTGTGTTTGATGACCCAGAAGGCCATTAGCTAGTTTCCAATAACAACTCTGCATCTAATCATATCAATAAGTAACAGGATGTTGTTTCGCCAACTGCTGTCTTTATAACCGTCCTCACAGCGGCAGCATGGCCAAGCTCCCTTTGAACTACTGCACTGTGGTTTGGTTGACTGGCTTTGTTAGTGAGGCGCAGGGCACAGGATGGATGGTCTGCTCACATTGAGAACAGATTTCCTCTCTTGGTTTCCTGCCTTTCTCTCCCTCTTCAATGGTCTCTCCAATAAGTTTCTTATTCACGTGATGTGGAAGTATTGTGAATTATTTCCTAAAGTAACAATGACCTCATGTTTTTGTGTCTCTTACTCACCGTAGGCCTGTGGCCGAGGGTCAGAGCAGCAGCGCCGGCAGCCTGCCAACCTCAATCGTGGTGTCTTTGCCCGCCGCTCCTCCACCTCCCCCCGTGACTCCAGCTCCGGTTCGTCCAAACAACTCGCTCTCGAACCGCAAGCCAGGAGTGTTGCCTGCCAACCTGGAGGAGATGAAGGTATTTGGAAACCCACTTGTACCGGCAAACCCCTCACCAGCAGCAGCTTAGAAATTAAAGTTAAAATTGTAGCCTAAAGGGAGAAATTACCCTTTCTTGGGCCCACTCAGCTGTTGAAACTGAACGAGTCGAAATATTACACACGTACAGCAATGTTTTTTTTTTTTTTTTGAAATCTGATAACCCCACATAAAGATCTAACAAGGTTTTGTCTAGTCATTTGAAAGTTTCATAAAGCAATGATAACCTGAGGGCACTGACTTAACATTTGTTCAATTCTTCAAATCTCTTTTTTTTTCTCTTTCTCAAAGTTGCATTGGATTAAAAAATACTAAATTCAGGGGAAAGCAGGAGAAATGGGTAGCCCTGCTCCGTCCAAAGTTAACTAAATCTGCATAACAGCACCTCTAAATAAACTAACTAATAAACACATGTATTATAAATGCATATACAGTGTCTTGCCATGTAATCTGTGCAAAAAAAAGTGTAACAGTTGTGGTTTAATTTGTGGTTATGTGATGGATCATATCTTTGCCGAGATCAGTGACATCCTGGAGTTTTGTTTGTGGTGGTTGCTCCACTGATTACACTCCAGGAACTGACTGGCCCAGTCAAGAAATAGTCGTAGTAAAAGGTGAAATTCAGAGGTGCTGGATGGCAGATTTAAAAAATAACTTTGCACAGAGACTGGCTAGCTGTTTTTCCCTGCTTCCAGTGTGTGTGCTAAGCTAATCGGCAACTGGCTGCATGATCATAATTACCAAACCGATATGAGAGTGGCATTCATTTCCTCAACTCTGGACAAAAAAACGCAAAGTTGTTGAACTATTCCTTTAAAATCAGTTGCACACCTCTTCTGGCGCTAGTCCAGAATTGATGACATGATAATATTTGTATTTTTCTAGGTGGCTGAGCTAAAACTGGAGCTAAAGCTGCGTGGCCTCCCAGTGTCAGGAACAAAGACCGATCTGATAGAAAAACTGAAGCCTTTCCAGGACAATCACTGCACCTCTGCTCCTACCACCACCCCCTTCTCCTCCATGCCCATGGAGGTCACCACCACCACCACCACTACAACCCCTGCTATAGTTTTTCCAGTCCAGCAAGTTGCTTCAGAGAGCATTAACCCCACACCGCCGGTCTCACCCATTCCCACTGATCGCTCCACCCTCCAGCAGGATGCACCTCTCCCGTCTTTCCACGTCCCGGAGGAAAAGGACAGGCGGCTCCATGAGAAGGAGCAGCAGATAGTGGAGTTGATGAGGAAGCTGGAGCAGGAGCAGAGGTTGGTGGAGGAGCTGAAGATGCAGCTGGAGGTGGAGAAGAGAGGCCAGGGTGGCTGCACCGCTGACTCTGCCTCTGTGTCTCCCAAACTCACTTCTGTACCTGCCATGAATCCTGTTCCCACCGTCCTGAACTCAAACGTAATAAAAATGGAGGGTGCGGTGTTGTCGAACTGTTCATCCACTACACATGCAATCCCCAACTGTATCCTGGGCTCGCAGACTCTCTCTCCCCTGCCAACAGTGGTCAAGTTGGAGGATGTGACTGTTTCTTCTGTCAAACCGCTCCAGCTCCAGACCCAAACCCAGCTCATCAACCAGATCCAGCCCCAAACCCAGCCCCAAATAACCAACAGCCCACAGATACGCTCCCCATCACAGAGAAGTCCCAAGGTTCAGACCCAGCCACAGTCCCAACCTGCAGCCCCCAGCTTGCAGCAGTTCTTCATCAGCCACCCAGGTGGGGTGTCCCAGGTGCTGGGTCAGCCTCAGACCTTGTTAACCCCGACTGGCCAGGCTGGGAGGATCCTCCTCCCAGTCTCGCTACCCAAAAACGCTACTGCAATCCAGCTGCCAAGCTCCACTGTCAGCCTGCAGGTAAGATTGCAGTAACGTAGAGTGACCTCATGTGTAGTGGTGTCTGTTAGAGAACTGTTTACCTGCTTTAGGGGTTGATAAATTTGAAAACTGGATGTGTAGACTCACAATTATGTTCTTACACCCTCTCCCCTTATGCCAGCCTGTTCTTCAGGCCACAGTCTCAAATCCAGGCCTGGTCCAGGCCTCAGTTCCTCAGCTGCAAACCACTAAGCTGGAGACGGCACCCAGCCAGCAGTTAACCAACCACAACCCATTGCTACAGGTCAGTCACGCCACGCAGTTGGATGCATTTCTGTGGGAAATTATGCTAGTGACTTTCACTACTGTGCCATTTTGTCTTGCCTAAAATAATCATGCTTATCTGCCACAGTCCTATGACAGTAATGTGTCCAGTTATGATGGTAACTG
This sequence comes from Perca flavescens, assembly GCF_004354835.1. Classification (NCBI taxonomy): domain Eukaryota; kingdom Metazoa; phylum Chordata; class Actinopteri; order Perciformes; family Percidae; genus Perca; species Perca flavescens. The sequence continues at coordinate 19,458,257 of NC_041351.1, read as the reverse complement.
GATAAGTACTGCTGGAGCTGATCATTTTTCTGATTATCGATAAATCTTTTTGAATTATTTTATTTGTACTAATTCATTTATTTTTTGGACTTGATTGCAATTTCACCGAACCAAGAACCAAGTACCAAAGATGATATTATTATTTATATTATATATATATATATTTTCAATGATGTTAAACAGAGAAACGCTGCCAATCCTCACGTGAGAAACTGTAACCAGAAAGTGTGAGCATTTGTTTTGTTTCAGCAGTATTGCTTGTGAGATGTGAGACATGCTATCTTTGACCACAACCATTACTCTTTATTTTGTAGCGCACAGCTTGTGAATTAGTCATGATCATATGTCTTAGTAAAAACGTATTTACTTTTCAGATTTAGCTTGTTTTACAATTTAACAGAAATCCAGTGGGTCAGCTGCGCCACAAGATATTTAAGATGATAATTAATGAAACTCTACTCTTTCCACTACTGTAGCTCTATGTGAGAGCTACAAAGTTGTGTGTGTCCTACGTCCCATTTGCTGTAGCTTCAGTTCCTCCTTTAAAAAACAGCACTGATGTTAGACTCTGTCTTGTGTGTTGACAGACTCTGACTATGTGCAATAACACTACTGGCTTGGAGAACCAGACTAGGCCTGAGATGAATCCCCAGTGTTTCCTGAGAAGCTCACCAGAGAACAGGGTCTCTCCACGGGCTTCACCCAACCACAACATCTCCAACGGACCCCACAATAAGGTATCGGTGCTGAGTAATTACTGGAGGGGACGGGGCTTAGTTTGGTTCGATCTGTCGTCCTACTTACTGAATACTTTTTGATAAGTTACTATTTAATTTAAACAATTTTCCCAATGTAACCATTCAGACGGTTCTTAATTCTGCCGGTGTTTTCTCCATCTCTCTCTCTCTTATTCTTTTAGTCTCCTTCTCCCCAGCCTACCTTCATCCTTCAGCCCACCTCCCTTGTTACTCAGCCTCACAAGACAAGAGAGCCTCCCCGCTACGAGGACGCCATCAAACAGAGCCGCAACTTGCACATCAACAATGTTTCACAGGTTAGATACGCACCAGCCACAGCCCAGCTCACACACCACTAGGCACCACTGTATCCTTCAGAATACAAAAAAATGCTTGAGACTATTTTCAGTTTTCTAGCCATAAGGAATTGTTTCGCTTTTGTTGAGCAGCAGCAAGTCTCTTAATTTAGTTTACTGCCTTTTCAGGTTCCCACGGCAACCAGCCAGCAAATGGATGACTTGTTTGACATCCTTATACAGAGTGGAGGTAAGAAAGTGCACACTGACAGTACACATCCAGAACATTCTGTTTAGTATGAGCAAGTTTAAAACGTTCTAGTCCCAGGGAAATGCTGCGTCTTCAGTTTGGTGACATTACAGTTTATGTTAACAGAATTGGACTGATTTTTAGATATTTTAGATATTTATTTTGTCTTGGCTAATATGACAGAGGCTCCTCCTCAACCACAGCAACATGTAGACCAGTAATTCACAACCAGTGGTACTTGTACCCCAGGGGTTCCTTCTGCAGTTGCCAAAAGTTAACTTGGAAGATTGTTGAGTAGCTCAAGGAATTGGGAAAAAAAAATAAAATTATGATTTGACTATGATTTGACGTATGATGGATGTATGTATTAATTGAGTCAGCTGTAACACGTGAACATGTTAGAATTGGGAGTGTGTGAAAACTAGTTACCAAGGAAGCAAAGAGGTCTAAATAGTTAGCTAAAAGTAATGGAAAATGGTTGAAGTAGGAAGCTAATAGTTATAGATAAATGGTTAAAATAGTTAGCTATAATTGATAAATAAATGGTTGAAATATATAAGCTAATATTGATAAATAAATGGTTGAAATAAGTATCTAAAAGTAATGAATACATGGTCGAAATAGGAAACTAAAAGTAACAGATACGCAGTTAAAATAGTTAGCTAAAAGTAATGGATAAAAGGTTGAAATAGTTGACCAAAAGTACTGGATAAATGGTTGATATAGGAAGCTAAACAAAATGGATAAATGGTTGAAATAGGAAGCTAAACATAATGGATAAATGGTTGATATAGTTAGCTAAAAGTAATGAATTCATGGTTGAAATAAGAAGATACAAGTAACAAATAAGCAGTTGAAATAATTAGCTAAAGTTGATGAATAAATGATTGAAATAGTTAGCTAAAAGGTTCAGGGTTATCTTTAGTATCAGTTCCTGAGTCCCGCTGTAAAAGCATGTTCTGTACAATGTGATTACAAAAATTGGCCAGTGCCAGTCTTCAGAGAAGCCCTCATTCTGTAGCCTCTTGGCCAGGTCATGTTTCTAAATGAGAAGTTGTTCTCAAACAGTTTAACTGGATAAATAAAGGTTTATTAATAAAAAAAAATTGGTTAAACTCTCATATATATATATATATATTTTTTTTTATCCTCTTCCTCCTCCAGAAATCACTCCATTTATCCAGCAGGACCCCCATGTGTCTCTCACTAAGACGATCCCAGTCACAGCGAGCATCTCCACCCTGCCGGTCAACACCGCTCTCTCCAGGCCGCCTCCACAGATCCAGGTGGCTCCTCCGCCCACCCTGAGCCCCATCATGGACCACGGCCTGCCCAGCCTCTCCTCGCTGGCCACAGACAATCAGCTGGAAGCCTTTCTGGAGAACACACTGGCTGAAACGGCGCCAGCGTCAGACCCGCGCACACAGGGCCTGATGGAGGAGCTGCAGGCCCAGCTGATGGAGCAACAGCCCTACTCTCCCATGGACACATCAGACCTGTCCTTCTGTGATTCTTCCTCGCCCTCCTCGCTCAACATGGGTCTGTCTGACCCAGGCCTGGACAACATGGAGTGGCTGGACCTCACCATGCCGCCAGGTCCTGCTGGCGCACTCACACCACTGGGGATCCCAACGGACTTCCTGGATACACAAGACCTGCAGCTGCACTGGGACTGACCGAGGGGTGGATGACAGAAAAAGAAAGCCGGTCTGTCCAGGGAGTTGGCAGAGCAGGTCAGTCAGGAGTGAGAGATGGATGGATAAAGAGAAGAAGAAAGGGATTGGCAGCCACAAAGAGGTTACATTCTAACATGTTAAATAAGGAGAACAGATGGCATTTCTGTGCCATACCACTCTCACCAGTACATCCAAACCATCTGTAATATTCCCACTATACTACAGTAAGAGATGCTGTACAGGCAGTGCACTGATTCAAGTTGAACTACAAGCAGGAGTTTGCACAGCTTTAAAAGACGGCCACTAATGGCTGAACAACCACAATAACGTCGTCACTAAGGTGATTGTGGTCACCCATCGCTTTAGTGATGAAGATTTTAAGCAGGCTAGACTTTGACAGCGTCTGATGCGTCATGATTTTAATGATCGCCTGATTACAGAGACGAAGAGACGGAGCCAAACGAACACTGGTCGCTCGGACTGTTTGTAAATACTCTTTAAATCACACTAATACAGCTTAACTTTTCCCTTCTTTTTATTTCTACTGGAGGTTTGGCCGGTTGCGAACACAGTGTTTATTTTATTATGTAACCACAGTAACTCAATGTAAAAGGGTGGAGGTGGTGTGATGCGTAGGCGTTTGTTCCACTGAAGCATACCGTGCCATCCTAGGTCATGAAAGCTGGTCGTTACAACACAATAACCGTGTCGCTCTTAATGACAGCTCACAGACTCCAGATGAAATCTAGTCGTAATAAACATAAAGTTATATTAGATTCTCAATAAAAATTCCTACGAGGCTCGGCCTGGGACATGAATGCGTCATGGTGTCAGTACAGACTCGGCCACTAAGCACTTCACCCGGGGAAGCTTAGACTAAACCGGTCTAAGCAGTTTGTTTCCTTTTGTGATTGGAAGCCAGACGTGCCCAGTCGGTCACTGAGCTAAGTTTTCAAGGGATTTCTAACCAAGAGGAGGCCAATCCTCTGTTCACACTGGTCCAGTCTACCACTTACTGTATGTTACTCGTTTGCTGACTAATCTGACTCGTTGTGTCAGATGTGACTGTTTTCTCCTGACCTATCGCGACCCCCGCGGTCAAGCTGATGAACCAATGACTGTAAAGAACAAAGACGTCAGTCTGATGACGAGAGGAGGAAGCTCCTCAATCTGTGTGAGAGCTATGCACTTAAGAGGCGGCGAGATCTGGCGATGCGCCTTATTCACCTCAAATCAAGGAAATGTGAACTTTGCATATCCAAAGTGATCGTTGCTATGAAGTGATCAATACGATTGTGATCAACATAAAGATCGTGTGGCCAATAGCTCCAGAGATACTGCGGTTGTTGTCTGGGTATCTTATTTTGAATGTAATTTTGAAAAATGGGACTTCACTCACAAAGTTGGCAGCTTTTTTTTTTCTTCTTCCAATAGTAAACTGACTAATAAAACGGTGGAAAGGGAACAAATATCAGTTTATTAGACATGCAGACAAACATCCAGAATAGGTGTGAAGTGCAAGTTATATCAAGGAATAAAGATGTCTTTGGAGGAGATTAGCTTTATAGCTAGCTGTGTGTGTGTGTGTGTGTGCGCGTGTGTGTGTGTGTGCATGCGCGCGCGTGCGTGCGCCTGTTACCACAATTTGGACGAATCACAATATTCTAAGGTAAGACTGGTGAAATAGTCTAACTTGTGATGCATCAGCTACTGTGGCCTGTAGCCAAAGTTAGTTTCCTGACCAAGTGGGCAGAAGCAGGCAAGTGTGTGTACGTGTGAAGATTTGTCTTCCCGTCTTTTGCATGTCCACCCGTGTCTCTGTGTGCATGATTGTATTCACGTTTAATCTCGAGCTGTTTCCAGCTCTTTTCTCAGCCGGTCGCCCACAAGTTGTCTGAAGAAATTTTGATGATATCAATGAAATCAAATCATCTGACATATTCAAAACTTCCCTCTTCAAAAAGCTTCTGATGACTGTTTACTGTTTTTATCTGTTGTTCAGTTGGTGTCCTATAGTCCAAAATGCACAGACACCTTTAAGGTGTGATACACAGTGAAGAGGGCTTAGCTACTTTTAAAGCTGTCATAAATTCCAGATGTTTATTTTTAACAGATTGCATCATGTCCCACTTGCTGTTTCTTTTTAAGCCTAAGTATTGAGTTACTGGTTTAGTATCTCAGTTTAGGATGTTGTTCTGGGATTGAAGCAGTCTTACTGTATGGCACTTTAATATAAGATTCCTTTTATAATTGTCTTTTCTTCTTTTCTTTTTTTTTTATTGTCATGTCCAGTTAAATCACATTTTCAGTACATTTTAACCACTTAAATCTGTCATTACGTCCATTGGCACTAGAGGGCGCCTCCTCTCTTCTGTTGTGGCACATTTTCAGGGGCATTTATAGCAGGAACAAAATTTAAAATGGGGCTTTTTTCTTCTTCTTGTGTTTTTAAATGTATTTTCTGCCTGTGTAATGCTGAATTGCTGTGTTCATCAGCAATACTTTGGAGCCCTTTATGTCAACACTGTCTTGTCAAAGAAGTACGATGCTCTTACTGCTGCAGTTACACCTTTATCATCAGATCAGATGGATGCACCCAAATCCAAAACATTTGACCACCTAAAAGTGTTGCGCCAAATACTGCACAGACCCTGGGCTGTGCAGTATTTGGAGCTTTTTTTTTTTTTCTTCTTACAAACAAACTCAAGTTAAACCACCTGTTTAATCCCCATTCTCACCTCATTCTCCTGGGCACCCCTGGTTTTGGCACCGTTGGTTAAGTTCCATTGGGTTGCTCGGTCTAGTTGTATTTCTTTTGTGTTAATCCTACATATGATGAACAGTAACATATCTAGTTGATTCCTGTGTGTCCTCAAAGAAATGACAAGATAATAGTTTTTTTTTCCTCTCCAGTCTGACACCTTTTTAAGGCTGTCAAATTTGATATTTTATTGCCAAAAAAGGCAGTGGAACATATTATCACATTTACTTTATTTTCTCACGTTTTTGTATGCATCACTTTTTTTTTTTTTTTTTTTTTTAGGTGAAAAGAAAAATCATTTAATCTTTTTTTCAGTTAATGTAAAAATCTGTTGAGGATTTCATGTGTATATTTTTGGTTTGCGGAGTTTCTCTTTCATATTTTTCATATCAGACATGCACACACCTCTTGGCTGCAGTAAATCTACACATGTATGCGATTTACGCTCGATGTGACACCACTTAACGTTGGCAATTGTGGTTGGTGACTGGCAAGACAGGGACAGCTGAAAACAATAATGGCTGCTCTCCCTTGATATACTGTACTGTACAGTTAGTCAGATCCTGCCTTGATTTTTATCATTGTACCAACCTCTACTACAGAGTAATACAGTTTATAAGGTAATTTATAAGTTCAGAAGCACTTAATATCGGAGTGGTGGTTTGAATAACTCTTAATTTAGAGGTTTGTGGAGGCAGAGTCAATCTGAAGAATGCCTGAAGGGTTCCGTCAACTTCTCTACTTTTATAGTGGAGGGTAACAGGCGTTGGTTCGGGCTTCCCCATATTGACTTCACCTTGTCCTCATTCACCTGCAGTTTATCGTCATGTAAACATTGTACATGTTTTGGTGGAGAAGACGTTTCATTAAAAAATATATTTTGGGGAAATGTACATCTTTCATTTTAGCCGATTCTCCTCTCCATCTCCACCTGCCATGCCGCTTGTTTGTATGCCATATGTTTTGCACATTGTGTACATATTTATATAGATGTAATGCATATTTTTCTACATGTGTAACATCCATGGGTTCATTTTGTAAATACTCCAAAAGATGTATATGAGTACTGTATGCCTTTTATGTGTCAATAAAATTTGGTGTACTGTGAACGCCTCTGTAACAGTTAATTACATAACAATGCACATTTCTTTATAAAATGTATCACAAACAATACTTCAAATAACTGGCGTGAGTACAGAAACAGAACAATCAAGCAAGGTGCTACATTTTAATTGTGTTATGGCTGACCGTGTATGAAAACAGTTCTTTGTCAGGTTACAGGTTCGTGTTTGCATATTTTCAGCAATGAATTTCCATTTTCCTCTGAGATAACAGATATTTCCAGATATACTTTCCTTATACCAAAGAAAGTGGTCACGAAGCTCATTAGAGTGTTGACAGACAAACCACAAAGCTGTATCCTAATATCAGCAAAACGGGGCATTGATCCTTTTAAATATAGGCGTCAGTTTGTGTAAAGTTATTAGTATCTGACACATTAACTAGTCTAGACATCATTAAAGTATTGATTGACTTTCACTTACAGTAAAGAACACTAGGTTTGCCTTAAGTTGTCTGAGCCTTTTTACAGTTTGTACCAGCACTGTATTTGACTCCAGGCACATTGCCACGATCAGTTGTGGAGTCAAACGGCAGAGGCCGAGTCCCAGACAGCTCCAAGTCTTCAGGAAGTGGTCACTCAAGCACAGACGCATCGGATCATTCTGAACAAATCACACCAGTGCTGTTAATATAGTAACCTCCATGTCAAAATGGCTGGTAGGTGTGTATTTTTGCCTGGCAATGGGGACACTGGTGGTGGACGTCCTTCAGGCGGCTCATGAAGAAAGGGATTAAACAGCAGCCTGCGACACACCTGTGGAAAAAAGGAAGGAAGAACGAGCGACAGGATGTGACAGGTGATGTGCAAGGTCAAAGTTCATTCATTACAACATTGAGCTATACAACAACTAGTTGGTCTTTAAAACTGACTGTAAATCATGTTAGATAACAGTGGACAGCTTAAACACACCACCTACAGACTTAATATTGTAACTTACACACCAATATCTAAGTCTAAGTTTGCTAGCATTGGCTAACATCAACCACCATTAGCTCATACCAGACTAAGTGAGGCTGTAGAAGCAAAACTTTTCCCCCCTTGCTTTAAATCTAAATGCTAAGCTAATGTCACCTGGCTGTAGCTTCATATATAGCATACAGACATGAGACGCTTGCCAAGAAAGCAAATATGCATTCTTTTTTTCTCCAAATGTGCTGCTTCTTTAAGACTGGTTTTAACACAGAAGTCTGGCAAGGTAAAATGTCTACAATCAATTGGGTCCAGAAAGACATACCCCATTATGGAGCACAAGTAACAAAGTATCCATGTAGCCTCGCCCACTCTGCAGCTGGTTTCTGTGAAGACGATCTCTTCACAGGATGGACATTTGGTGACCGCTGGTGTTCCAACCAGACTTTCCACTTACCCATGAGAGAGACAGAGAACACTGTTACCGGCCTACTCAGATGTAAACAAATGCATGGCTGCTGGGGTGTGATTATAATACACAAGAACCCTCCAATATTCAGGAAGTATCCAATTACCAAGTGAACAAAGCCGCGTGCGCACAGTGGCAAGTATAATATATTAAAAAAAAAAAAAACACTGCAGTATGTTAAAAAATGAAACCATAGTATAGTATGTTGAAAACATTCATTATATTTTTAAAAGTCATAGTATAGTACGTTGAAAATAGAATCATAGTATAGTATGTCGAAAAAATTCATAAGTCGTAGTATAGTATGTCGAAAAAACTAATAAGAAGTCATAGTATAGTACGTTGAAAAATAGAATCATAGTATAGTATGTCAACAAAGTCATAGTATAGTATGTCGAAAAAATTCATAAGTCATAGTATAGTATGTCGAAAAAACTAATAAAAAGGCATAGTATAATATGTCGAAAAAACTAAAACTCATAGTATAGTGTGACGAAAAAAGTCATAGTAGAATATGTCGAAAAAAGTCATAGTATGTCATAAAGAAGTCATAGTATATCGAAAAAAAGCCATGAAAAAGTCATGGTATAATATGTCGAAAAACGTCATAGTATAGTATGTCATAAAGAAGTCATAGTATAGTACAGGGGTGGCCAACCAGTTCAGCATAAAGAGCCACAAAAAAACACGCACCATAGCAAAAAGCCACACAACACATGCACGTCCATATTACAACAGCAACAGTGACAGTGACTTCCAGGGGTAGTCACTGTTGACCAAGATAAGGGATTAAGCCGGGATTTCCCGGTTATCCTGGATGAATTAAGCCTTGATTCGGTTTCACGAAAGCGGAGGCACATAAATCACCATGGAGATTTATTCTGTGCAGTTAGCCTGGTCCCGACCAGGCTAACAGCCAGGATTTATTTAATCCTGGAGCCTTTTCTGTTCACTCAGCAGTGGTTTTACCCTTTTGTTATCAGCCTGGATTAAAAGACAACAGGTGCATATTGCTGTTCATTTAAGTACGGTTATTATTTAAAGTTGTGACCATTATTTTTTTTTATAATTATAAATTTGTCATTGTTACGGTTATATTGCTGTATGAAGACTGCTGTTCATATTGTTTAAAGAAGTTTGATGAATATATTATGGCAGTTGTTGAGATAATTAAAATTTAAAATGAGTTTTAAATGAAGTCTGTTACTAAGGGCAATACATACAATGCTGCACATTTCTATAGTTCCCCAATGCACCTTAACTTATTTTAGTTTATAATTTATTTTTTTATTTTTTAACAATAAGGATCATGTTTGTTCTGCTTCCATGTGCATTGTATTTGGCATTCTTAGCACACAATTTGTGTTGTCCAGTAAACTGGGACTATAATTTGGGAGGATTGTACAATTTTAAGAACATATCCTAACTGTACAATCCTCCCAAATTATAGACTTAGTTCACTGGACCAGTAACTATCTAGTGATGTAGGCTACTGTACATTCATGTAACAACAGGGAGAGGACACCTTAAATGGTTTTTGACCTTATATTTTGCCTGGGGGGAAATAACTGATGAATATACTCTGTTCCATCATGTTTATAGTGTGCATAGAATTTATCACTTTATTATCTTTATAGTTTCTAGATTTTACAGTGCAATTTCTTCAGTGTTTTTATTTTCTATGTCCATATATACCAGGGAGCAAGGCATATAATATGTAGAGAAGGAAACTCGTCCTCTAGAAAAAATAAAAAAACGCGTGACAGATAATAGAGGACAGACTAAATGATAGTCTAAAAATATACATTTATGAACTACTGCTCTTAAATGAAACCATTCAATGTGTCACTTGTCATTTGCAAAAACGAACACCTGTATACTTTGCATTAAAAGAGAGTAGTGGAAGTTAATATGACTTAGGAAATTAATATTTTAGCCAATGAGAGAGAGGGAGGAAACGAGTGAAAGAGATATTTACGCTTCATATTCTAGCGTTATAGAAAATGGATCTTCATGGTAAATTTCCTGAGATAACATTATCTTCTGCTTACTTTTAAGGCAAAGAGTAAAATTGTTAATTTGTGCAAATGATTAGTAGCCTAGAATAGTATGTCGACAAAAGTCATAGTATGTCGAAAAACGTCATAATATAGTATGTCATAAAGAAGTCATAATATAGTATGTCGAAAAAATTCATAAGTCATAGTATAGTATGTCGAAAAAATTCATTAGAAGTCATAGTATAGCATGTCGAAAAAAGTCATAGTATGTCATGAAGAAGTCATAGTATAGTATGTCAAAAAACTAATACAAATTCATAGTATAGTATGTCAAAAATTCTTAAGTCATAGTATGTCAAAAAAACTAATAAAAAGTCATAGTATAGTATGTCATAAAGAAGTCATAGTATAGTATGTCGAAAAAAGTCATAAAAACGTCATAGTATGTCACAAAAAAGGCATAGTATAGTATGTCGAAGAAAGATATGAAAAGTCATAGTATGTCAAAACAATTCATAAGAAGTCATAGTATAGCATGTCGAAAAAAGTCATAGTATAGTATGTCGAAAAAATTCATAAGAAGTCATCGTATAGTATGTCGAAAAAAATTCTTAAGTCATAGTATAGTATGTCAAAAAAACTAAGAAGTCATAGTATAGTATGTCATAAAGAAGTCATATTATAGTATGTCGAAAAAATTCAAGTACTCATAGTATAGTATGATGAAAAAAAGTCATAAGTCATAGTATAGTATGTCGAAAAAAGTCATAGTATGTCGAAAAAATTCATAAGTCATCGTATAGTGTGTCGAAAAAACTAATAAAAACTCATAGTATGACGATGAAAGTCATAGTATGTCGAAAAAAGTCAAAGTATGTTGAAAAAACTCAAAAAAGTCATAGTATAGTATGTCATAAAGAAGTCATAGTATAGTATGTCGAAAAAATTCATAAGTACTCATAGTATAGTATGATGAAAAAAAAAGTCATAAGAAGTCATAGTATGTCAAAAAAAGTCATAGTATGTCAAAAAAATTCATAAGAAGTCATCGTATAGTATGTTGAAAAAACTAATAAAAAGGCATAGTATGTCGAACAAATTCATAAGAATTCATAGTATAGTATGTCGGAAAAGTCATAGTATAGTATGTCGAAAAAACTAATAAAATGTCATAGTGTAGTATGTCGAAAAAAGTCATAGTATATTATGTTGAAAAAACTAATAAAAAGGCATAGTATAGTATGTCGAAAAAACTAATAAAAAGTATAGTATGTCGAAAAAAGTCATGAAAAGTCACAGTATAATATGTCGCAAAAAAAAGGCATAGTATAGTATGTTGAAAAAAGATATGAAGAGTCATAGTATAGTATGTCGAGAAACATTCATAAAAAGTCATAGTATGTCGAAAAAATTCATAAGAAGTCATAGTATAGTATGTCGAAAAAAGTCATAGTATAGTATGTCATAAAGAAGTCATATGTCGAAAAAAGTCATAGTATAATATGTCGAAAACAGTCATAAAAAAGTCATAGTATGTCACAAAAAAGGCATAGTATAGTATGTCGAAGAAAGATATGAAAAGTCATAGTATAGTATGTCAAAACAATTCATAAGTCATAGTATAGCATGTCGAAAAAAGTCATAGTATAGTATGTCATGAAGAAGTCATAGTATAGTATGTCGAAAAAATTCATAAGTCATAGTATAGTATGTTGAAAAAACTAATAAAAAGGCATAGTATGTCGAACAAATTCATAAGAATTCATAGTATAGTATGTTGAAAAAAGTCATAGTATAGTATGTCGAAAAAAGTCATGAAAAGTCATAGTATGTCGAAAAAAAGTCATAAGAAGTCATAGTATAGTATGTCGAAAAAAGATATGAAAAGTCATAGTATAGTATGTTGAAAAAATTCATAAGAAGACATTGTATAGTATGTTGAAAAAACTAATAAAAAGGCATAGTATAGTATGTTGAAAAAAGTCATAGTATGTCATAAAGAAGTCATAGTATAGTATATCGAAAAAAAGCCATGAAAAAGTCATGGTACAGTATGTCAAAAAAAGTCATAGTATAGTATGTTGAAAAAATTCATAAGAAGTCATAGTATAGTATGTCGAAAAAAGTCATGAAAAGTCATAGTATAGTATGTCGAAAAAAGTCATGAAAAAGTCATTGTATAGTATGTCGAAAAAAGTCATAAGAAGTCATAGTATGTCGAAAAAAGTCATAGTATAGTATGTCGAAAACAGTCAAAAAAGTCATAGTATGTCACAAAAAAGGCATAGTATAGTATGTCGAAGAAAGATATGAAAAGTCGTAGTATAGTATGTCAAAACAATTCATAAGAGGTCATAGTATAGCATGTCGAAAAAAGTCATAGTATAGTATGTCATGAAGAAGTCATAGTATAGTATGTCGAAAAAATTCATAAGAAGACATTGTATAGTATGTTGAAAAAACTAATAAAAAGGCATAGTATAGTATGTTGAAAAAACTAATAAAACGTCATAGTATAGTATGTTGAAAAAAGTCATAGTATGTCATAAAGAAGTCATAGTATAGTATATCGAAAAAAAGCCATGAAAAAGTCATGGTACAGTATGTCAAAAAAAGTCATAGTATAGTATGTTGAAAAAATTCATAAGAAGTCATAGTATAGTATGTCGAAAAAAGTCATGAAAAGTCATAGTATAGTATGTCGAAAAAAGTCATGAAAAAGTCATTGTATAGTATGTCGAAAAAAGTCATAAGAAGTCATAGTATGTCGAAAAAAGTCAAAAAAGTCATAGTATGTCAAAAAAAAGGCATAGTATAGTATGTCGAAGAAAGATATGAAAAGTCATAGTATAGTATGTCAAAACAATTCATAAGAAGTCATAGTATAGCATGTCGAAAAAAGTCATAGTATAGTATGTCATGAAGAAGTCATAGTATAGTATGTCGAAAAAACTAATAAAAATTCATAGTATAGTGTGTCGAAAAAATTCTTAAGTCATAGTATAGTATGTCAAAAAACTAATAAGTCATAGTATAGTATGTCATAAAGAAGTCATAGTATAGTATGTCGAAAAAATTCCTAAGTACTCATAACGAAAAAATTCATCAGAAGTCATAGTAGAGTATGTTGAAAAAACTAATAAAAAGTCATAGTATAGTATGTCGAAAAAAGTCATAGAATAGTATGTTGAAAAAATTCATAAGAAATCATAGTATAGTATGTCGAAAAACTTCATAAAAAGTCATAGTATAGTATATCGAAAAAATTCATAAGTCCTAGTATGTCGAAAAAAGTCATAATATGTCGAAAAAATTCATAGGAAGTCATCGTATAGTATGTCGAAAAAACTAATAAAAAGTCATAGTATAGTATTTCGAAAAAATTCATCAGAAGTCATAGTATATTGAAAAAACAAAAAAAAGGCATAGTATAGTATGTCGAAAAAATTCATAAGAAGACATTGTATAGTATGTTGAAAAAACTAATAAAACATCATAGTATAGTATGTTGAAAAAAGGCATAGTATGTCATAAAGAAGTCATAGTATAGTATATCAAAAAAAAGCCATGAAAAAGTCATGGTATAGTATGTCAAAAAAAGTCATAGTATAGTATGTCGAAAAAACTAATAAAAAGTCATAGTATAGTATGTCGAAAAAAGTCAAAGTATGTTGAAAAAACTCAAAAAAAGTCATAGTATAATATGTCATAAAGAAGTCATAGTATAGTATGTCGAAAAAATTCACAAGTACTCATAGTATAACGAAAAAATTCATCAGAAATCATAGTATAGTATGTTGAAAAAAACTAATAAGTCATTGTTTAGTATGTCAAAAAAACTAATAAAAAGTCATAATATATTATGTCAAAGAAATTCATAAAAAGTCATAGCATAGTATGTCGAAAGAAGTCATAGTATGTCATAGTATAGTACATCGCAAAAAAGCCATGAAAAAGTCATGGTATAATAGGTCGACAAAAGTCATAGTATAGTATGTTGAAAAAAGTCATGAAAAGTCACAGTATAATATGTGGCAAAAAAAAGGCATAGTATAGTATGTTGAAAAAAGATATGAAAAGTCATAGTATAGTATGTCAAAAAAATTCATAAGAAGTCATAGTATAGTATGTCGAAAAAACTAATAAAAAGTCATAGTATAGTATGTCGAAAAAACTAATAAAAAGTCATAGTATGTCAAAAAAATTCATAAGAAGTCATAGTATATTATGTTGAAAAAACTAATAAAAAGTCATAGTATAGTATGTCGAAAAAAATCATTATAGTATGTTGAAAAAACTAATAAAAAGGCATAGTATAGTATGTTGAAAAAACTCAAAAAAGTCATAGTATAGTATGTGGAAAAAAGTCATGAAAAGTCACAGTATAATATGTCGCAAAAAAAAGGCATAGTATAGTATGTGGAAAAAAGATATGAAAAGTCATAGTATAGTATGTGGAAAAAATTCCTAAGAAGTCATAGTACAGTATGTCGAAAAAACTAATAAAAAGGCATAGTATAGTATGTCGAACAAATTCATAAGAATTCATAGTATAGTATGTTGAAAAAATTTATAAAACGTCATAGTATAGTATGTCGAAAAAAGTCATAAGAAGTCATAGTATAGTATGTCGAAAAAATTCATAAGTCATAGTATAGTATTTTGAAAAAAAGTCGTGAAAAAGTCATAGTATAGTAAATCGAAAAAATTCATAAGAAGTCATAGTATGTCGAAAAAAGTCATAGTAAAGAATGTGATGAAGAAGTCATAGTATAGCATGTGTCACGGGAGTGAGGCTTGGACCCAAATGCATTTCAGTACCGAAAACAGAGTTTATTAACAAAAACTTACAAGTAGTTCCAATAGTACGCAGGGCTGGAAGCCAGGAAAGCAGGAATGAGCAGGAACACACAGTACATCACTCCAGAAAACACAAAAAAAACTCAGAGCAAACGCTTGTCACCACTGTACATAAACCCATGAGGCACACAGACAGAACAAAATGATCCCACAAGACACAAAGGAAACACAGAGGCTAAATACACAGGGTAATGAGTAAATGAGAGACAGCTGACACAAGGAGAGGGAAACAGGTGAAACACATTGGGCAATCACAAGGGTGGGAAAACTGAAAACAGGAAGTATACTAGACTAGATAAGGGAGACAAGACGGACTTCAAAATAAAACAAGAAATGGGAAAACCAACAGAAACATGAAACCAACTAAAATAAAGAAACTTGACACAAGGACTGGTGAACAGGTGAAAGACATTAGACAATAACAAAGGCGGGAAAACCAAAAGACAGGAAGCAACAAAACAAGAAACACTAAGGGGAACAGAAAAACAGCTAAATAAAACAGGTCCAAACACACAAAAAACACCACAAGAGCGGGGCAGGCGTGACAGTATGTCGAAAAACCTAATAAAAATTCATAGTATGGTATGTCGAAATAATTCACAAGAAGTCATAGTATAGTATGTTGAAAAAAGTCATAGTATAGTATGTCTTAAAGAAGTCATAATATAATATGTCAAAAAAACTAATGAAAAGTCATAGTATAGTATGGCGAAAAAAAAAGCATAAGAAGTCAGTATAGTACATCGAAAAAAGTAATAAAAGTCATAGTATAGTATGTCGAAAAAAGTCATATTATAGTATGTTGAAAAAACTAATAAAAAGGTATAGTATGTCGAAAAAAGTCATAAAAAAGTCATAGTATAGTATGTCGAAAAAAGTCATGAAAAGTCACAGTATAATATGTCGCAAAACAAAGTCATAGTATAGTATGTCGAAAAAATTCATAAGAAGTCATAGTATAGTATGTTGAAAAAACTAATAAAAAGGCATAGTATAGTATGTCGAACAAATTCATAAGAATTCATAGTATAGTATGTCGAAAAAACTATTAAAAAGGCATAGTATAGTATGTTGAAAAAACTAAAACGTCATAGTATAGAATGTCGAAAAAAGTCATAGTATAGTGTGTTGAAAAAACTAATAAAAAGGCATAGTATAGTATGTCGAAAAAACTAATAAAAAGTCATAGTATAGTATGTCGAAAAAAGTCATATTATAGTATGTTGAAAAAACTAATAAAAAGGCATTGTATAGTATGTCGAACAAATTCATAAGAATTCATAGTATAGTATGTCGAAAAAACTAATAAAAAGGCATAGTATAGTGTGTTGAAAAAACTAATAAAAAGGCATAG